>NC_140176.1:29933738-30021847 GCF_963971535.1 Notolepis coatsorum | reverse complement strand
TGACATGTCGTCAGCTTGTGACTGCAACTTGTATGGAAGCAAATGAGTGCCAGAAGTATTTGAATTTAATTAGACACCGCATTTATAGCATTGAAAATAATAACTTTGAAAACATGTATCTGAATTTGAAAACATGTATCTGAATTTTTTCAGACACCGCATTTTTGTATCTGAATTATTTCAGACACCCGCATTTATAGTTTCAGACACCGAATTTATAGCATTGCAAATAAATACTTTGAAAATCATGTATCTGAATTTCTTTGCTCCGAATTTACCTATGCGAAATAAAAATGCAGTTTTAATAAAACAATTCGAATGCATAATAAAATTCAATTCGACGCCAAAAAAAAAAAACTGAAAACTTTATTAACAGAGTCCATTCTCTTCGGATCAAATAACAAACTCAGCAAGACCGACGGCTTCTCAGTTACAGTGGGTGACAATATTGTCACAAGGAAAGATGAAATTTCATACCTAGGTTCCATCCTAGAGGCAAATCTTTCCTGTGACAAAATGGCATCCAAGGTAATAAAAAAAGTCAACCAACGAACTAGATTCTTATACCGGATCTCCTCTCTGGTAAACAAGAATACCCTGAAGACTCTGGCAGGAGCACTCATTCAAGGGTACTACGACTATGCTTGCACCTCAAAGGCGCTAAAACAAGATTACAAACATCACAAAACAAACTGGTCAGATTTCTACTTGACCTTACCCCTAGAACCCACCTCACCCCTGCCCACTTTGACAACCTAGGATGGTTTGATTTGATTTGATTTGATTTGATAGTTTATTTGGTAGGGACAACACATGTCAATGAACATCAAGTACAAAATACAAAATGTAGACATGCAGGGTTGTAGCAAGAGCTAATTTACACCTGTAGTCCCTAAACAGGAGACGTAAAAAACTCTTTCTTTAAGGTAAAAGCATTGTGACAATCAATGATAAAAAACAACAATAAAAACAAGAAACAAGTTACATAACTAAATTAGATTAAAAATGATCACAGTTCTGGTTTGCCTTGAGATGCAGTTTAAGATGGGTCTTGAACATGGAGTATGTGGGGCACTCTCTAATCGCAACTGGTAGGCTATTCCAGTAGTTACCGACCTTTAACAGAGAACACAGTTTTTGCAAAGGTAGTATACCGAAAAGGCACCTTACAGTCCCCTCTACTGATGGCCCTGGTGGTAATGCCAGTGTCTCCTTTTTGTTGGATGAACTCATTCAATGGGGGAGGGGCAAGTCCATGCAGAACCGTGTACATGAAGCAAGTATATTTGAAAACTTGGAAATTCTTGAAACTTAGCATGTTATGTTTTTCTAAGATATTACAGTGGTGAAATGAATTTGGTTTCCTATCAAATACTTTTATGGCTTTTTTGTAGAGTAATTCTATTGGTGTAAGAGTAGTGACATATGAAAGAGACCAGTTGATAAAACAGTACTCAATGTGTGATAAAATCATTGAATGCATGGCTTAGAGTAGACGACAGAGTACAGCAACTTGCAGTGGGCCTGGTCTACAAGATACACTATACGACTAAGGTACCCATGTACATGTCAAAATACTTCCCAAAGGTCAGTGAATACCACGACACCAGAGGAAGCTCAACAAATCATGTTAAACCCAGATTCGGCTAAAACAAGGGACTAAACACGTTTAGCAATTATGCCACATCAATGTGGAACGCCCTACCCAAAGCTGTAAAGGAATGTGAATCACTACCCACATTCAAAACCGCTCTAAAAGAGCACCTACGGGAGGCTGCAATTCGAAACTGGCCACCGTAAATGTCCAAACCCCCCCACCCCCTCCTAATAGACAGTCTCCTCCCCACCGCATGTATATATTCTCTCCCCACCGTATGTATATTTCTCTCCCACCCACCCCCCCCTAATGTACAGTCTCCTCCCCACCATATGTATATATTCTCTCCCCACCGTATATGTATATTTTTCTCCCACCCACCCCCTCCTAATGTACAGTCCCCTCCCCATCATATGTATATACTCTGTCAGGATCTATGGGTAAAAGTACTGTATATTTGCATATCGTATGTCACAAATGTAACAGTACTAAATACCTGTATGTCATAAATGTCACTATGAATTGAAAATGGGGGACCCTGATGTAAACAAGACAAACGTCTTTCTCTGGTCTGCATCCCTTTAACAATTGTATGTATTGAGCCGTACTGTATTGTTAGACCCAGGCAACTACCGCCCTGTTTCTATCCTTACCTCCATCTCGAAAGTCATGGAAAAAATTGTATACGAACAGGTCGAAAAATACCTTGCGGAAAAAAATCTAATCTACGAATTCCAATCTGGCTTCAGAACATCCCACTCCACTGACACATGCCTTCTCTATTTAAACGACCACATCAAACAAGAGGTGGACGCGGGCAAATACTGCGGCATGGTCATGCTGGACCTACAAAAGACCTTCGACACTGTCAATCACACCATTCTGATTGACAAGCTAAAAGCAATTGGTTTTGATAGTCTATCAGTGAGCTGGATGCAATCCTACCTGGAGGGGAGAAAGCAGATGGTGGAGGTAAACGGTACCCTATCCCCCCCCCTCACAGTAAACTGTGGTGTTCCACAAGGAAGCATACTAGGTCCGCTACTGTTCCTAATTTATGCAAATGACATGTCGTCAGCTTGTGACTGCAACTTGTTCCTGTTTGCGGACGACTCAGCCCTGCTGGTCTCTGACAAAAACAAGTTACAGGTTGAAAAAAACCCTCAGCTCAGAACTAAGCAAAATCTGCATATGGCTCGCTGATAACAAACTATCATTACACATGGACAAAACAGAGTCCATTCTCTTCGGTTCAAATAACAAACTCAGCAAGACCGACGGCTTCTCAGTTACAGTGGGTGACAATATTGTCACAAGGAAAGAAGATATTACCTACCTGGGTTCCATCCTAGAGGAAAATCTTTCCTGTGACAAAATGGCATCCAATGTAATAAAAAAAGTCAACCAACGAACTCGTTTCTTGTACCGGATCTCCTCACTGGTAAACAAGAATACCCTGAAGACTCTAGCAGGAGCACTCATTCAAGGGTACTACGACTATGCTTGCACCTCATGGTACCAAAGCACCTCAAAGGCGCTAAAAACAAAATTACAAACATCTCAAAACAAACTGGTCAGACTACTGCTTGACCTTACTCCTAGAACCCACCTCACCCCTGCCCACTTTGACAACCTAGGATGGCTTAGAGTAGACGACAGAGTACAGCAACTTGCAATGGGCCTGGTCTACAAGATACACTACACGACCAAGGTACCCATGTACATGACTAAATACTTCCCAAAGGTCAGTGAATACCACGATCACAACACCAGAGGGAGCTCCACAAATCATGTTAAACCCAGATTCGGCTCAAACAAGGGACTAAACACGTTTCGCAATTATGCCACATCAATGTGGAACGCCCTACCCAAAGCTGTAAAGGAATGTGAATCACTACCCACTTTCAAAAACACTCTCAAAAAACACCTAAGGGAGACTGCAACTCGAAACTGGCCCCTGTAAATGTCCGAACACAACCCCCTCCAATGTACAGTAAATTACCAAGTATGGTCTTGTCAATAATCCAATGTACAGTGTTGTTTGTACAGTTGTACAGTGTCCCCCACCCACCCCTCCTACCCAACCCCCCCCCCCCCCCCACTCCTACCCAACCCCCCCCCCCCCCCCAACCACCTCCAATGTACAGTCCCCCCCACCCCCACCTACCCAATCCAATGTACAGTTTCTACGCCTAATGTATATACTCTTTTCTTTCTGGACTCTTTTTGTATCACAAACAGTACTGTAATTGCAAATCTGGTATGTCATAAATGTATAGATGTAGCAGTACGGTCTATCTGTATGTCATGTATGTCATATATGTTACGATGAATTGAAAATGGGGGACCCTGATGTAAACAAGACGAAAGTCTTTCTCTGGTCTGCATCCCCTTAACAATTGTATGTATTGAGCTGTACTGTACTGTACCCATTCTGCAATCTGTTAAAGTTTTCATTCATTCATTCACCCATTCTGCAATCTGTTAAAGAAAGTTTTCATTCATTCATTCACAGGATATATTTCTGCACAGGTGAACAAGAACTCAAACAAAACGACATTTTCCTTAAATACATTTTAATTCTGTGAACATCAGGGACAAATAAAAGGTGCTTGTTAAGAAGTTCTTCTCAAAACAGCTGCTCTAAAAACACCACTTTTATCAGACAACCAATCACAACACAAAACTATTTAAAAAAGAAAAAAGAAAAAAAATACCCTCCTCTGTTTTCCTCTCCTTGTGGAACAGAAACAACATGACGCTGGAACATTGGAGAACAAGTCTCCTTGAATATCTTTAAGGCATTTCGGTCCATCATCCCTGAGAGAGATGTGTGTGCGTCTGTGTGTGTGCGTATGCGTCTGTGTGTGCGTGTGTCTGTAGGGCTGAGTATTGTTTTGAGTTCTGAAATGTTTCAATACCGACTCATTGAATAACAGTCTGTATATTAAATGTTTCAATACTGACTCGTTGAAATGTTTCAATACTGACTCGATGAATGACAGCCTGTATATTAAATGTTTCGATACCGACTTGTTGAATGACTATTAAATTATTCACTGCATCATTTATTAAATTATTCACTGCATCATTTCTACATGTCATTTGCTTTTCTAAACAATTAAACAATAAATTCATTTCCTCACAAGAAAAAAAATACCCATCAACGAGTAGAAAACATCGACATCTTGTTGTGATTCTTTACCAACATGTCATTGATATTTTCAACACATTATTGCATATTATTTTCCTTCCACAGATTAATGCAGTACATGATGTACATCTACATGAAGGACCTCTTTAAATCTACTGCCCTTCACAGCATATTGATGGATATTATTGATGCCAGAGATGTACTTTGCAATTTTCAACAACGACAAGTCATTCATTCAGTATAAAAATAAAATAAAAAAAAGACAAGACAAAATAAATCTCAAGACGACTAAGACCCTATTGGCCAGTTAGTCTTCGTGGACAAGGAAAGGGCTTCTAACTGTAACAACATCAGCCTCCATCAGAACGAGGGGCGGACGATATGGCCTGATTTTCATATCACGATGGAACTTTGGACGGTAGCGATATATATACATCATGGTATGTTTCTTTTTCTTGTGAGACCATCTACACTATTGGTCTGAACAGTGCAGCTATTGTACTTGTGTTTCAACAGTTTGTGGTTGACGTTATGTCTGTAGCCAAAGCTCAACAGGTCAACAGCCAAGAAACCATGGTAGTCTGTGGCAGCATGTGGTAGTCTCTACACCCTCCCCAGACCCACAGTAGAGCAGCATGTGGTAGTCTACACCCTCTCCAGACCGACAGTAGGGCAGCATGTGGTAGTCTACACCCTCTCCAGACCGACAGTAGGGCAGTATGTGGTAGTCTACAGTGCACCCTCTCCAGACCGACAGTAGGGCAGCATGTGGTAGTCTACACCCTCCTCAGACTGACAGTAGGGCAGCATGTGGTGGTCTACACCCTCCTCAGACTGACAGTAGGGCAGCATGTGGTAGTCTACACCCTCCCCAGACTGACAGTAGGGCAGCGCAACAACCAGGAAGGGAATTGGCATAACGACTAAATTGGGGGATGGGAGCAAATCATAAAAGACAAACAAAAGAAAACCGAAACCATAAGGGTACATTGCTACCAGTACACCGTCCACCCCTCACCAGTACCTCCCCGGTACCCAGCCCTGCGTGTCCCTCATCATAGCTCCTCATGTCTGGCCTTGTCCTCGTCCACCTTCAGCTTCAGCTCCTCAGCTGTGATGAGTCCGTCTTCGTTCCGGTCCTGGTTTTTAAACATGTCGGAGATGACCTGCTGGGGGTCCATGCCTGGCTTCATACGACCTTTGCCCTCTGCCACCAGCTGCATGATGAACTCTCCGAACTAAAACAAACAAGTGGTGTGAGAAACAAAGGGTGGCACAGTAAACGTGTCGTGTGACTGCAGGGGT
This sequence comes from Notolepis coatsorum, assembly GCF_963971535.1. Classification (NCBI taxonomy): domain Eukaryota; kingdom Metazoa; phylum Chordata; class Actinopteri; order Aulopiformes; family Paralepididae; genus Notolepis; species Notolepis coatsorum. The sequence goes on along the minus strand of NC_140176.1, from coordinate 30,015,791 downwards.
CAGATGTCATCCTGAGAGGGCACTGCAGTGTGAAATTAATTATCGACATTTTTGAAGGCTGGTAAAAAATTTATAATAATAATACAATTTACTTAAGTGCTGTTTGAGGTGCCGTTTAAATCTACACACAATGCCAGAAAAAATAAAACTGCTTCTCAAAGTGGGGTCTAGGGACCCCGAAGGGTCCTTCAGGGGGTTCCAGAGGGTCCCCAGCAACACGAGAAAGAGTTTAATTTCACTATTATTTCATTCACTATGTGACGACCCTCCCCCACACTGTGTAGCCTTCCTCTGCTCTGGCTGGCAGAGCAGAGCTGGGGAAGGCTCGTCAGCTAATTGGTGCACACCTGGGCCGGTGTGTCCCAGCAGGATATCAGAGAGAGGCTGCCTCTGATCTCTGGCGAACTCCCCATTTGTTTTTGGTTCTTTGTTTGTCTGGTTGCTGTCTGTTGTTTATTTGGTTCTTTGGTCATTTGGCTGTTACTTTTGGTTCATTTGTTTTGGTTGCTTTTCTTTGCTTTTACACCTACACATTCATGCTGCACATACACTCATCCACACACTATATCATATATATTGGCTGCTCCTTTGTATTACTGATAATAAATTCTTTGTTATTTCTTAAATTGTGCCTGTGTCTCCCTATTCTTGTTGCGAGCTTGAGCCAGTTCGTAACAACTACAAGTTGGCACAATGAGAGCATGTAGTGACTATTCTGGTCCTTGACCTATTATATATTAGTCTGGGGGTCCTTGACCCATTATATATAAATGTGGGGGTCCTTGACCCATTATACATCAATGTGGGGGGTCCTTGACCTATTATGTATTAGTCTGGGGGTCCTTGACCTATTATATATTAGTCTGGGGGTCCTTGACCTATTATTTATTAGTCTGGGGGTCCTTGACCTATTATTTATTAGTCTGGGGGTCCTTAACCTATTATATATTAGTCTGGGGGTCCTTGACCTATTATTTATTAGTCTGTGGGTCCTTGACCTATCATATATTAGTCTGGGGGTCGTAGTCATGAAGTAAACCCTTCAGAACCCTAGAGGTGAGAGGCTCTAATGTTGCCAGACTGCGTACCTCCGCCTCAGGCACCTCCTTGTCCTTGTTGAGGTCCAGGGCTTCAAACAGCTCGGCGGGGCTCTCTCCCAGCCACACGAACAGGTAGCCTGGAGGAACGCCCTTCTCCAGGCTGATCAGCTCCAGCTCAAACACCAACACAGCACTGCCAGGAACTCCAGTGACTGATGCAGAGGACATTAGAGAGAGAGAGAGAGAGTTGAGAACAGGACTGATGTAGATACTATTAGAGACAGACAGAAGAAGACAATAGGACATATTTTGTCCATTCATAAACCATTTTAACTTCTTACAGAAGATTGATATAAATGGCACCATAATGTTGGTATCTCTACAGTAAGCACCATAATGTTGCCATCCATCTTCTTGTCTGACTCTGGAGAAGACGGTAAGCACCATAATGTTGGTATCTATTATCTATCTTCTTGTCTGACTCTAGAGAAGACGGTAAGCACCATAATGTTGGTATCTATTATCTATCTTCTTGTCTGACTCTAGAGAAGACAGTAAGCACCATAATGTTGGTATCCATCTTCTTGTCTGACTCTAGAGAAGACGGTAAGCACCATAATGTTGGTATCTATTATCCATCTTCTTGTCTGACTCTGGAGAAGACTGTAAGCACCATAATGTTGGTATCCATCTTCTTGTCTGACTCTGGAGAAGACACTATAGCACCCTAAGCAATCATGTTGGCTTGTTCCTTTAAGCCTCTGGTTTATTTCTACAGTATATAGCGCTGCAGGTCAGGGAGTCTCCCACCTCCTTTCTCCCCGTGGCCCAGGTGAGGAGGCACGGTGACCACCCTCTTCTCTCCCTGGCACATCCCTCGCAGGCCCTCGTCCAGGCCGTCAATCACCTTGTCCGCACCAAGCACTGCATCCTGCAGGTTGTCAAAGTCATGTCTGAGGAGAGGTTTAGTTAGCAGCACGTTAGCAACTGTACAGATAAGATCAGATCAGATATTCCTTTATTGATCCCGTGGGGAATTTCAGGCGTCATAGCAGCATGGGGAGGGGAGGTACATAATAATAATAATAAATTGAATTTGTATTGCACTTTTTGTTCACTAGGATCCCAAAGTGCTACAGGGTTAAAACAGTTAAATTTAATAATTATTAGCAAAAAAAAAAAAAAAAAAAAAAAAAAAAAGTTAAAAACATAGTATAAACAGAAAATTAAAGACAACAGCACACAAAATATATTTATATCACAAGAAAAAAAATTTAATTAAAAGCTCACAGTCAAAGGCCTTTTGAAACAGATAGGTAAAACCTGCTTTAAAAAGTCACAGTACTTTTTTAGGTATGGGCAGGGTAATAATAAAAAGACATAGATATAGGCAATGAAATTAGATCTGTATGCATGTATATAATTATGTATGCATGTGTGTGTAGGAACTCACGAGGAGAAGAGGGGGGTTCCGTCCAGCAGGGTACAGTTATAATGGTAGCGGATCAGGTCGTCAGCGTCGCTGGTCTCGTTGCAGACCTCGGGCTTGTGGGTGACCCGGACCTCCACAGTGTCCTTGGGGTTGTGGAAGTCAATGACATGGATGTCAAAGACCAACACAGCAGAGCCTGGGATGGTCTGGCCTAAACCCGCCAGGGAACCAGAGCAGGGATATATTAACGGTCAAACCTTCAAGGAGAATTCTGCTTATTGTGATCATGGGCGTCATACTTTTTCCTGGAATTACTACACAAAGTTCCGATCACCTCGGAAGTAGTTCTAGTTCCGGCAGACTGGGGGCGATGGTTGTCACTTCATAAAGTAGTTATGTGAAAACCTATGATGCCCATGATGAATTAAACTGACCAGAACAAACAGTACTGCTCTGTAACTTGTTTTAACATGATGAATTATACTGACCAGAACAAACAGCTCTGTAACTTGTTTTAACATGATGAATTATACTGACCAGAACAAACAGCTTTGACTTGTTTTAACATGATGAGTTATACTGACCAAAACAAACAGTACTGCTCTGTAACTTGTTTTAACATGATGAATTATACTGATCAGAACAAACAGCTTTGACTTGTTTTAACATGAATTATACTGACCAGAACAAACGGTACTGTGACTTGTTTTAACATGATGAATTATACTGACCAGAACAAACGGTAGTGACTTATTTTAACATGATGAATTATACTGACCAGAACAAACAGTACTGTGACTTGTTTTAACATGATGAATTATACTGACCAGAACAAACAGCTCTGAGACTTGTTTTAACATGATGAATTATACTGACCAGAACAAACGGTACTGTGACTTGTTTTAACATGATGAATTATACTGACCAGAACAAACAGTACTGTGACTTGTTTTAACATGATGAATTATACTGACCAGAACAAACAGCTCTGAGACTTGTTTTAACATGATGAATTATACTGACCAGAACAAACAGCTCTGAGACTTGTTTTAACATGAATTATACTGACCAGAACAAACAGCTCTGACTTGTTTGTATCACTTGTTATTAATCACTCGTTATTATTGATTTGACTGAGCCCTGGGCTGAGAAGTAGACTAATCGCCTGCGATTATTGATTTGACTTATTCATTTATTCTTTTTTTTCCCTGTCTTACAAGTCAAGAGGACATCTCTGACTCGTCTCAACAGTATTTGACATGTACTCGTCTTCAGTAGGGATCTAATACAGTCACTTTACATGATTGCATTGGTTTTAGAGAACAATAATGCTAGTAGTGATACTATTGGACGGGTCTTCAGTTGGGGACGTGTCTCTGACCTGCTCCCTGCTCTCCGTAGGCCAGGTGTGGTGGGATGATGACCCTCCTCCTCTCCGACACACAGACGCCTATGAGGCCCTGGTCCATGCCGCTGATCACGTAGCCCATCCCGATGTACGTGTTGTACGTGCTGTTCCTCTGGTAGCTGGGGATGGGAAGACATCTTATATTTACATCTTGTTCTTTATTTATATAAGTAAGAGGTGACCTGGTGTTGAATGTGACTAGAGGTGACCTGGTATCAAAGATGACTAGAGGTGACTAGGAGCTGACCTGGTATCAAAGGTGACTAGGAGCTGACCTGGTATCAAAGATGACTAGAGGTGACTAGGAGCTGACCTGGTATCAAAGGTGACTAGGAGGTGACCTGGTATCAAAGGTGACTAGAGGTGACTAGGAGCTGACCTGGTATCAAAGGTGACTAGGAGCTGACCTGGTATCAAAGGTGACTAGGAGCTGACCTGGTATCAAAGATGACTAGGAGCTGACCTGGTATCAAAGGTGACTAGGAGCTGACCTGGTATCAAAGGTGACTAGGAGCTGACCTGGTATCAAAGGTGACTAGAGGTGACCTGGTATCAAAGGTGACTAGCAGCTGACCTGGTATCAAAGGTGACTAGGAGCTGACCTGGTATCAAAGATGACTAGGAGCTGACCTGGTATCAAAGGTGACTAGAGGTGACTAGGAGCTGACCTGGTATCAAAGGTGACTAGGAGCTGACCTGGTATCAAAGATGACTAGGAGCTGACCTGGTATCAAAGATGACTAGGAGCTGACCTGGTATCAAAGGTGACTAGAGGTGACTAGGAGCTGACCTGGTATCAAAGATGACTAGCAGCTGACCTGGTATCAAAGATGACTAGAGGTGACTAGGAGCTGACCTGGTATCAAAGATGACTAGAGGTGACTAGGAGCTGACCTGGTATCAAAGATGACTAGGAGCTGACCTAGTATCAAAGATGACTAGGAGCTGACCTAGTATCAAAGGTGACTAGGAGCTGACCTGGTATCAAAGATGACTAGGAGCTGACCTGGTATCAAAGATGACTAGAGGTGACTAGGAGCTGACCTGGTATCAAAGGTGACTAGGAGCTGACCTGGTATCAAAGGTGACTAGAGGTGACTAGGAGCTGACCTGGTATCAAAGGTGACTAGGAGCTGACCTGGTATCAAAGATGACTAGAGGTGACTAGGAGCTGACCTGGTATCAAAGATGACTAGGAGCTGACCTGGTATCAAAGGTGACTAGAGGTGACTAGGAGCTGACCTGGTATCAAAGGTGACTAGAGGTGACTAGGAGCTGACCTGGTATCAAAGATGACTAGGAGCTGACCTGGTATCAAAGGTGACTAGGAGCTGACCTGGTATCAAAGGTGACTAGGAGCTGACCTGGTATCAAAGATGACTAGGAGCTGACCTGGTATCAAAGGTGACTAGAGGTGACTAGGAGCTGACCTGGTATCAAAGATGACTAGGAGCTGACCTGGTATCAAAGGTGACTAGGAGCTGACCTGGTATCAAAGGTGACTAGAGGTGACTAGGAGCTGACCTGGTATCAAAGATGACTAGGAGCTGACCTGGTATCAAAGGTGACTAGGAGCTGACCTGGTATCAAAGGTGACTAGGAGCTGACCTGGTATCAAAGGTGACTAGGAGCTGACCTGGTATCAAAGATGACTAGGAGCTGACCTGGTATCAAAGATGACTAGCAGCTGACCTGGTATCAAAGGTGACTAGGAGCTGACCTGGTATCAAAGGTGACTAGAGGTGACTAGGAGCTGACCTGGTATCAAAGATGACTAGAGGTGACTAGGAGCTGACCTGGTATCAAAGGTGACTAGAGGTGACTAGGAGCTGACCTGGTATCAAAGATGACTAGAGGTGACTAGGAGCTGACCTGGTATCAAAGGTGACTAGAGGTGACTAGGAGCTGACCTGGTATCAAAGGTGACTAGAGGTGACTAGCAGCTGACCTGGTATCAAAGATGACTAGGAGCTGACCTGGTATCAAAGGTGACTAGAGGTGACTAGGAGCTGACCTGGTATCAAAGATGACTAGGAGCTGACCTGGTATCAAAGGTGACTAGAGGTGACTAGGAGCTGACCTGGTATCAAAGATGACTAGGAGCTGACCTGGTATCAAAGGTGACTAGAGGTGGGCGGTCAGGTGGCGTAGCGGAGATTGTGCTTGTCACCAATGCAAGAGGCTGCGGTCTCGACTCCTGGAGAGTCAGCATTGCCTTGGCTCGGGCTGATCGCTATACTAACTCGTTTGGCTGAGTTAGGGGGAGGGGAGCCGTGGGTGGGTCCTGGGCATTGTGGACAGCGACCCCTACAGTTCGGTCGGGGCGCCTGCACAGCGAGGGTAGGATCTGGAGAAAGGTAGTGTGACCTTCCACACGTTACACTCTCCCGGTGAGAATCTGCGCTGCCAGGCTGGCTGCCGGCTGGCTGCACATGTGTCGGCGGAAAGCATGCGACAGTCTCCGGCCTCCCGGACCAACAGTGGGGGGGGTGCGCAACAACCAGGAAGGGGGTTGGGAATTGGCATAACGACTAACAGTGGGATGGGAGAAAAATCGGGAAAAGGAGGGGGGAAAAGATAAAAAAAAAAAAAAATAAAAAAAGGTGACTAGGAGCTGACCTGGTATCGAAGGTGACTCCGTTCAGGAAGGATCCGTTGTAATGGTAGCGCATGTAGTCTCCGGACACAGACCTTCTGGAGCACGCCTCGGGCACCACCTGATCCTCCACCGTGATGTTGTCCTTGGGGTTGTGAATGTCCACCAGCAGCACGTCGTACACCAAGGTGGCCTGGGGTGGGATGTCCGCTGTGTCTGGGGGGGAGGGGGGGGGGGTTGGTGGGGTCAAGGGACGTTCAATTGGATCGATTCAGGAGCTTCACACACAGCTTTGAAAGCTATCCGGCTGCAAGCTAGCCTAGCTTAGCACAAATGAATGGAAGTGGACCACTAGCCTAGCTTAAAACTCTAGGAGAGGGGTGTTTGGCCAACAGCTAGGCTAAGTTAGGCTAGAACAGAATAGGTGGCATTTCTTAATTAAGGTGCAATAATATAATTGTGGGATTCTTCAGAGCTCCAAAAGCAGCTTTTTGTTGAACATAGTTACATCATATTCACAGCGACCATAAGGCCTGCTAGCATAACATTAGCTTTCTGATGACAACAAACAACAAACTAGTTCCAGGTATTATTCAGATTCCTACTGTAAATATATTGAAATTCTTTTATTGGGAAAACCACATTGAGATACAGTATCTCGTTTTCGAGAGGGTCCCACAAATGTCAAATGCTCTTTATTTTAAATCGATTTTGGTATAAGTGAGATAAGCTGCACACTAACATTAATATTAATGGCTCCACCTTGTCCATGACCAAAATATGATCATGTACAGCTCGTCTGGTATTATCCCTTAGTGTGTAATATTTTAGGAATAACTAACATGATGTCATAATGCCAGTCTGCAGCCATTCTGTGTCCCTCCTAGCAAAAATGCAATTTAATCGAATTTGGGACTCAAAATGGTGCGAGTGGAAAATACCCATTTCAGGTAGAAGCATAAATAAAGGCCTGTTGTTTCAACTCCAGTTTGACTGTTTTTAACGGCCAATACAGAGTTTCTCCCCACAGTTGATAGTTTTGTGCTGATAAAAAAACTTTAAATTTGAAAAATTGTATGTTAAAAATTACAAGACTATTTATGACTGTCTATGAATGGAGAATTCATGTAATTCAAGTGGATGAAAGTGACCGCCTGATGTACATGTTTTAACAAAAATAACAGTAACAGCTTGATATACTGTATACGGGAGCCATCTACTACAGTTGTGATCTATGGGAGCCATCTACTACAGTTGTGATCTATGGGAGCCATCTACTACAGTTGTGATCTATGGGAGCCATCTACTACAGTTGTGATCTATGGGAGCCATCTACTATAGTTGGGATCTATGGTAACTCTCTACTATAGTTGGGATCTATGGTAACTATCTATTATAGTTGGGATCTATGGGAACTTTCTACTATAGTTGGGATCTATGGGAACCATCTACTACAGTTGGGATCTATGGGAACTCTCTACTATAGTTGGGATCTATGGGAACTCTCTACTATAGTTGGGATCTATGGGAACTCTCTACTATAGTTGGGATCTATGGGAACTCTCTACTATAGTTGGGATCTATGGGAACTATCTACTATAGTTGGGATCTATGGGAACTCTCTACTATAGTTGGGATCTATGGGAACCATCTACTGTAGTTGTAGATGGTTTTACTGGTTTTACTGTTACATTTGCATGAGGATGCCAAACCTCTTTTCATTACTGTACTTGTGCTGTATGATGACACTACATTTTAATGTAATCTAATCTAACAGAAGTGGTCCCTGAAGATGGTAATATTATGACCGAGTTTGAGACCTGCTGTGTAACTCAGCCTACTCACCCAGTCCTTTCTCTCCATAGCCCTTGAAGGGGGGGATGATGATGTTCCGGATCTCACCCACACACATCCCCAGTAGGCCCTCATCCATGCCCTTGATCAGCCATCCCTCTCCTACTAAGGAGTCGTGTGTCTGCTTCCTGATGTAACTGAGTAGGGCTCATACAAGCACAGAGTCAGACCCACACACACACACAATGACATGATGACTCGTCATTAAACAGTAAATATCTGGTTTTGTAAAGAAGGTAGGCCTATTTATTCAGCCTCTGGTTGGTCCTCAGTTCACCTGGAATCAAACAGCGTCCCGTCCAGCAGGGTTCCGTTGTAATGGTAACGTACAAAGTCGGTCCTCATCACGGAGCGCTTGCAGAGTTTGGGATTGACAACGGATTTGGTGACAACCAGGTCAGCCTTGTTCCACACGTCCAACAGGTGAACGTCGAACACCAAGGTTGTGTCTGCAGGGACCACATCTCCTAGTGGGACAAAGACGATCAACGTTTCAACAAGGAGCTCCAATAATGGTAAAATAAACATATGGAAACACAGTTTTTCACTTGGTTTGAACATCAGCTCGGGATGAGGTGGAGTTGGTGGAGACCTACAAGTTCCTTGGAGTTCACCTGAACAAACTAGACTGGTCGGACAACACAGATGTCTCTATAGGAAGGGACAGAGCATAACAACACAGCGGCCCTCTACAGGAAGGGACAGAGCAGGACAACACAGAGGCCCTCTACAGGAAGGGACAGAGCAGGACAACACAGAGGCCCTCTACAGGAAGGGACAGAGCAGAACAACACAGCAGCCCTCTACAGGAAGGGACAGAGCAGGACAACAGAGGCCCTCTACAGGAAGGGACAGAGCAGGACAACACAGAGGCCCTATACAGAAAGGGACAGAGCAGGACAACACAGAGGCCCTCTACAGGAAGGGACAGAGCAGGACAACAGAGGCCCTCTACAGGAAGGGACAGAGCAGGACAACACAGAGGCCCTCTACAGGAAGGGACAGAGCAGGACAACAGAGGCCCTCTACAGGAAGGGACAGAGCAGGACAACACAGAGGCCCTCTACAGGAAGGGACAGAGCAGGACAACACAGAGACCCTCTACAGGAAGGGACAGAGCAGGACAACACAGAGGCCCTCTACAGGAAGGGACAGAGCAGGACAACACAGAGGCCCTCTACAGGAAGGGACAGAGCAGGACAACACAGAGGCCCTCTACAGGAAGGGACAGAGCAGGCTGTTCTTCCTGAGGAGACTCGGGTCCTTCAATGTGTATAATAGGCTGCTGCAGTCGTTTTACCAGTCTGTAGTAGCCAGTGTCATTTACCGGTACCGGTCATCCACCTCACCTGGCCACCTGGACCAAATGATCCATCAGCTCAACGAAATATTCCTTTATTGATCCATATCAGCATTACACTTTATAGACTTTATTTATATATATTTATTCAAATGATTAATCCTGCACGGCCTTTGTCCTATGTCTGTTGTTGCCGTTATGTGAAAAGAAAATGTATGGAAAAATGCATACTCTGTAACGCTGAGACAATTACCAATGTGGTTACACATATGGCTTAATAAAGGAATCTGAGCATGACGGTGGGGGGAGGGGAGGCACAGGTATGGGCAGGGTAATAGAAGAGAGACATAAATATAGGCAATACAATTTAATATAAAATATGAGACAATTAAACAGTATAAACAAGGTGCAGATGAGGGTTTGTATGCCCTATCCATCATAACAAGCTGGTGAGGAAGGCTAGCTCTGTGGTGAGTCAAACTGAACAAGCTGGTGAGGAAGACTAGCTCTGTGGTGAGTCAAACTGAACACGCTGGTGAGGAAGACTAGCTCTGTGGCGAGTCAAACTGAACACGCTGGTGAGGAAGACTAGCTCTGTGGCGAGTCAAACTGAACAAGCTGGTGAGGAAGACTAGCTCTGTGGCGAGTCAAACTGAACACGCTGGTGAGGAAGGCTAGTGGCGGTGAGTCAAACTGGTCAAACTAGAGGTGGTGGCAGAGACGGCTGCAGAACTTGAGAACTATTAGAAATGTCTCGACTCTTAACCACTAAAACCTGCATGGACTGACCCTCATCTACAGCTTATGTATACAATTTACTTTTATTCATAGTTTATATTTTATTATTGCCTATATTTATTGCAATGTATATTACGATAGATATGGCATACAGACCCTCATCTGCACCTTTGTTTATACCGTTTAATTGTCTCATATTTTATATTCAGATTAAATTGTATTGCCTATATATAGTCTTTCTTCCATTACGCTGCCCATACCTGTACCTCCCCTCCCCCATCCCTCAGGCTGCTATGATGCCCGAATTTCCCCAAGGGATCAATAAAGGAACATCTTATCTTATCGTTGAACTTGGTGGATCATTTGGTTCAGGTGTCCAGGTGAGGGGGTACAGCACAGTGACTTACCTACACCAGTGCTGCCATAGGCCAGGTGAGGGGGTACAGCACAGTGACTTACCTACACCAGCGCTGCCATAGGCCAGGTGAGGGGGTACAGTACAGTGACTTACCTACACCAGCGCTGCCATAGGCCAGGTGAGGGGGTACAGTACAGTGACTTACCTACACCAGCACTGCCATAGGCCAGGTGAGGGGGTACAGTGACCTTCCTCCGCTCGTTGGGACACATTCCCTCCAGGCCTTTCTCAATGCCCGCGATCAGCCGACCTTCACCTATCAGACCGACCGTAGCTACTCCTCTCTGGTGGCTGTGAGGGAGACAGTAAGACAGGTAGAGGTTCAGGCCATGAGAGAGAGACAGGTAGAAGTTCAGGCCATGAGAGAGAGACAGGTAGAGGTTCAGGCCATGAGAGAGAGACAGGTAGAAGTTCAGGCCATGAGAGAGAGACAGGTAGAGGTTCAGGCCATGAGAGAGAGACAGGTAGAGGTTCAGGCCATGAGAGAGAGACAGGTAGAGGTCCAGGCCATGAGAGAGAGAGACAGGTAGATGTTCAGGCCATGAGAGAGAGACAGGTAGAGGTCCAGGCCATGAGAGAGAGAGACAGGTAGAGGTTCAGGCCATGAGAGAGAGACAGGTAGAGGTCCAGGCCATGAGAGAGAGACAGGTAGAGGTTCAGGCCATGAGAGACAGGTAGAGGTGCAGGCCATGAGAGAGAGAGAGACAGGTAGAGGTTCAGGCCATGAGAGAGAGACAGGTAGAGGTCCAGGCCATGAGAGAGAGAGACAGGTAGAGGTCCAGGCCATGAGAGGGAGACAGGTAGAGGTCCAGGCCATGAGAGAGAGAGACAGGTAGAGGTCCAGGCCATGAGAGGGAGACAGAGTCACCAGGTAGAGAACATGCAGTGATTTACAGCAGTGGTTCTCAAACCTCTCCTCGAGGCACCCCAGCCGTTCTGTGTATTTGTTCAATTCCCCCACCAGCACACCCGATTCAACTAATAAAGGGCTAGTTAAGTTGAATCAGGTGTGCTGGTGGTGGAATTTAACAAATACATTGAACGGCTGGGCTGGGGTGCTTCGAGGAGAGGATTGGGAAGCACTGATTTACAGGATAGTTGAACCATGGGCCTACTGAACAAAGATGACGTTGATCGGTATAGTATCCAGTCCACGCTGTTGGATTGGGATGACGAGAAAGGTTTCTACTGATCAACATCACAATCGATGAGCAAGAAACAGGCCTAGGGTTCCAAAAAGCAGAGCTGTGCCTTTAAGGGGCTGCAACAGCATCCTCAGCTATCAAGCTACTCTGAAAATCATGCATACGTGTAAAGAACGCTTGGGATGTTCACCAGCATACTTCAAAAGTAGTACGAATTGACGCGCAAACGAGGCCATATCGAATACAGTAGTGATGCCACAGTTACTTACTACGCACTCGGCGTTAAAGGGTAAAAGTATTACAAGAAACTTATAATGCATTGCATTGATTTTCGATAAAGAAGTGCAAATCCACAGCCATTCACATGTCTACGATTCGATTAAAAAGCAACAAACTCACCTCGAATCAAACGTCTTTCCGTCGAGAAACGTGACGTTATAGTGATAGCGAACATAATCTCCTATCTTCACCTCCCTGGAGCAGACCTCGGGCATGGAGTATCTGTCCACCGCCACCTCTCCGGGACCCGGGTTGGGGTTGCACTTCACGGACGAAGACCACGCATTGAGGAGAACAACTAAAATACAGTTTGCAAACATCGCGAAAGAAGTACTGGGAAACTTAAAGAGGAGATTAATAAACTAAACCCTGAAGCCTGCAGCCGTGTCCTGCACTCACACACACGATGACGCGCACTTTACGCAAAAGACCTGGAGACGAAAAGGGTTCTGTTCTGTGCTGAAGCTGCGACGCCGAGGAGGAATGTTGTAAACGTGGACAGTCTCCAGTCACAGCCTGGTTATAGACGGGGTGCGCGGCGCCGCCTGTAGGGGTCTCTGTGTGCGCGCAGGGTGCGCGGCGCGGTAGCGGTTTTGGTCTAGGGTGCGCGGCAATAGGGTGCGCGGCGCGCGGCGCGGTAGAGGTCTAGGGTGCGCGGCGCGGCCTGTAGGGGTCGTTCCGAGGGACGGGGTTGATCGGGGTCAGACCCAGGAGGTCTGTTATATAATAACGCCAGCCTCCTCAAACCCACATGCAAAGTGTTTGTAAAATAAACGGTGCTTGATGTCGGACGACGTACTACTTTTACGCACGGGCGGCAAAAGAACAGCTCCACGCAGTCTGTTCGCTGTGTTCGCGCATCGCTTCCCGTCCGCGAGCATACAGTAGAATCTAGAATGAATCTCAGATTACAACAGTGGGAAGTGACGTTTAGGTGATGAGGTCCAAGCGAGTTCTGGTCACATGAAATAGATGGAAGATTAATTCCGCGCCTCTACGTGTGTCTGAGTACAGTCAGAGGGACTGACGTGACGACACCAACTCTATAGATTCTGGGCTGGCCAAGGACAATAGCTTCGTGCCCTGAGAACTCGTGGCATTCTGCTGCTGTACGTAAATTAATGTCCACAAAAGTCAGTGAAAACATGTCATTGTCAGTTTGCTCTGAACACTAATCTGGACTGTGTGGGTTGAAATTATTCAAACAAGTCGTTTATAAAATGGAACATGCAGTCAAATTATAAATGTATTAGGATGGAACAAAAAATCAGCTGTTCTGCATGGTCATTCATGATATTATTTAGTCTGAGAACTCTAAGTGGTCATTCATGATATTATTTAGACTTTGGGAACTCTTAAATGGTCATTCATGATATTATTTAATCTGGGAACTCTTTAAGTCGTCATTCGTGATATTATTTATTCTTTGGGAACTCTTAAGTGGTCATTCATGATATTATTTAGTCTTTAGGAACTCTTTAAGTGGTCATTCATGATATTATTTAGTCTTTAGGAACTCTTTAAGTCGTCATTCATGATATTATTTGGTCTTTGGGAACTCCCTAAGTGGTCATTCATGATATTATTTGGTCTTTGGGAACTCTTTAAGTGGTCATTCATGATATTATTTAGTTTGGGAACTCTTAAGTGGTCATTCATGATATTATTTAGTCTTTAGGAACTCTTAAGTGGTCATTCATTATATTATTTATAGTCTTTAGGAACTCTAAGTGGTCATTAGTGATATTATTTAGTTTGGGAACTCTTTAAGTCGTCATTCATGATATTATTTAGTTTGAGGTCATTCATGATATTATTTATTCTTTAGGAACTCTTTAAGTGGGCATTAGTGATATTATTTAGTTTGGGAACTCTTTAAGTGGTAATTTATTATATTATTTATTCTTTAGGAACTCTTTAAGTGGTCATTCGTGATATTATTTGGGAACTCTTTAAGTCGTCATTCATTATATTATTTAGTTTGGGAACTATTAAGTGGTCATTCATGATATTATTCATTCTTTAGGATTTCTTTAAGTGGTCATTAGTGATATTATTTAGTCTGGGAACTCTTTAAGTGGTCATTTATTATATTATTTATTCTTTAGGAACTCTTTAAGTGGTCATTTATTATATTATTTATTCTTTAGGAACTCTTTAAGTGGTCATTCATGATATTATTTAGTCTGGGAACTCTTAAGTGGTCATCAGTAGTGCCTCTCTGCCCCTATTATATAATATCATATATATATTAATAGCTTTGCTTATTTCTACTGCATATGGTCTAATGTAATCATACCAACCACTAATCTAGTAATCATAATAATCATAATTAACTACCTACCTCATAGTCCAACCATATAACTCTGTATGAGCATGTACAATAGTAGGCTACATATCGTATACATTTCTAAATTTATATTTACCACATATATATATATATATACACATATGTCTGAATATACCTGCATACAATCCTTATACCTATACTTATACACCTGCATATAACCCATAACTCTGTATGATAGCATGTATAATAATGCTGTATATACCGTATATAAATATTTATTCTTACCATATAAATTATATATATCCACATCTGTCTGTACATACCTGCATATAATCCTTTTTACATATCTGTAGATACTATATCTATATATATACCTATATTACCCATACTTACACTTACTATACGCTGCTGGCCAGTATCACTTACTTCCATAGTGTCTTTATACCTGTATATTAATACTACAACTCTCAAGTGATTGATTGGTTGATTTATTGATTGATTGATTGCTTGATTACTAGTTAAGCTGCTGGCCAGTATGACCTACTAACATAGTATATTAATACTACAACTCTATACATACATCTGATTAGCACTACTAATTTATATATGTTATACCCAGTTGAATCTCCTGTACATTGTATATTACTATTGCACTTTACTGTTACATTTGCACTCTGGTTGGATGCCAAACTTCTTTTCATTGTATTACTTGTGCTGTGTGATGACAATACATTGGAATCTAATCTAATCTAATAATTTCTCGAGATCATGTTAGATTACCGTGACAACATATATTTTTTTGAGGAACATTTATTTATTTATTGATCATATTTATAGAGAACAAAGGCTGTCGGCCTGTCGCTAATATAATGATCTATACAATCAAAAGCTGTCACTGTGATCCGGTCCATAACAGCACGCGCTTTTAAATTAAACCAAATAAAGAAACGCGCTCCGTCCGTTGTGACAGCTGTTCGAAACCCGAGACCACAGACACCACAAGCTACAACAAGTCCAATTCCTCAATTCCCACCAGAGACCCCTGAGCGGTTCACCAGAGACCACGAGCAGCACAAGTCCACGGGAAACATTGCAAACCGAAGCGTTTGATATGAACAGGAGACGAGGAGGATTCAGAGTGTCATGTAGTTGACGACCCACTGGTTCATCATGGGTTCTTATTATCATCTCGTTCTAATCGTGTGTCTTGTTGTTTTCGCCGTCGCTCAGTGCGAGAGGTTTCCAGAAGGGGACCTCACCACCATGCCTCTCGCCACCGCCTACGGACGCGGCTTGGACCACTACGCCGCGGAGAACTGGACGGAGTCGATCAACTACATGGAGCTCAGTTTGCGCCTGCATCGACACCTGAGAGACAGCGTGAGACACTGCGTCCAGCACTGCAACAGGACGAGGTACGGAGACGAGGAAGAGCCGAAGTTTGAGGAGGAGAACGGCGACCTCCGTGTCTCCTGGCTCGTTATCATGAGAGCGTCCTGTCTGAAGAAATGTAGAGGCCACTTCCCTGTCCTCTCCCTGCCCAGTCCGAGGAGACACGTCATGGAGGACTTCGAGAGGAGGGCGCCCTACCGTTACCTGCACTTCGCTTATTCCAAGGTGAATTATTTAGGTTTAGATTCGATTCGATTTAGATTCGATTATAGATTCAAATGTATTGTCATCATAGTACTCACACAGCACAAGTACAACGAAAATAAGTTTGGCATCTATACCAGAGTGCAAATGTATAGTGCAACAGTAATATACAATGTACAACAGGTGATTAAACCGGGTATAAAATATATAAATTAGTACTACTGAGTAATATTGCTAATCAGATGTATGTACAGAGTTGTAGTATTAATATTTACTATGTTAGTAAGTCATACTGGCCAGCAGCTTAACTCAATCGATCAACCAACCAATCAATCAACCAATCAATCAATAAATCAATCAACCAATCAGTCAGTCAAAAGCCTGTATCATAGTTCTGTGTTATTATTATTATTATTATTATTATTATTATTATTATTATTATTATTGTTATTATTATAATTGTTATTATATTATTATAATTGTTGTTGTTGTTGTTGTTGTTGTTATTATTGCAGGCTGCATGTGGTGAATGAAGTGTCTCTTGAGGACACTCGATAACCCACCCCTCCCCCAATTGTTCCTATTGTTGACATGGATATAATTGATCTTCTCGTCGCCTCTTCTGTCTCCACCAGCTGAATAACCTCCAGAGGGCCGTGCCGTGCGCCCACACCTACCTCCAGAAGAACCCTGACGACCAGGAGCTCAACCGGCTCATGCAGGAATACAAGACCCAATACAACCTAGACGGCTACCTCATAGACCACGAACAACGACCATATGAGGTGAAGCGAACAACGGGAATGTCCCCAAAACACTCTCTCTACTACTGTAGCTTTGCCTCTGGACCCAGTTCTTTACCCTGGGCATGCAGGTGTGTCCCATTATGCTGGATCATACACTATTCTCCTGTCAAAGTGCAGTGTTGGGAAACATGTCTAACGGCATGGCCAGCTGGCTGGAAAAGTAGCCAGCCCAGGGTTCAGAGGTAATGCTCCCTAATGAGGGCACGTTCCCTGACGAGGGCATGCTCCCTAATGAGGGCACGACAGTGGCTCAGCAGGGAGAGCGGTCATCTGGTAATCGGAAGGTCATTGTAATGGTTATTAAAAATAACAAGAGATGTGACCATAACACCATCTCCTTTCCTCCAGAGCACATTCCTGAAGGCAGTGGGCCTGGTCAGCTCAGGAGAGTTCAGCAGCAGCATCGGGGTCTTGGAGAAGGCTCTCCAGCAGTACCTCCAGGAGTACGAACTGTGTCAGGCAGCCTGCAAAGAGACCAGTCAACTGTCCTCAGTCCAAGACCTCCACCCAGTCCTGGCAGGTTGGTATAGAACACAGACCATGCGAGATGACAGCAGCATGTCAGCTTCCTCTAGTGTCCTGCACTGGGCATGCTGTGCCTAAATACTCTCCTGGTTGTGGTGTAAAGTCGACACTAATAGCTTAATAACTACTAGTTAGGGTGTACAAATGTAAATATTTTGTAAATAGTTTAATTGAGGAACTATTACATATTAAACTAGTTCCTTAATTCATAACTATCCATATTTGTCTGAATAGACCTGCATATAAGCCCTCTATATACACCTGCATATAACCCATAGCTCTGTATGATAGCATGTACAAATGCTGTATATACCATATATATATATATATATATATATATATATATATATATATATATATATATATATATATATATATATATATATATAGCCACACCTGTCTGTATTTACCTGCACATAGTCCTTTTACATATCTGTAGATACTATATCTATATCTGTACATATCCTACTCTTAGTTATGCTGCTGGACAGTATATCAAGAGCATCTCTATCAAGATCTTCCTGTGCGTTTTAGAATTGATTTTAAGGTTTTACTGTTTGCTTTTAAATGTTTGAACGGCTTGGCACCAGGGTACCTCTCGGACCTGCTGGAACCCTATGTTCCCCCAAGGTCCCTCAGGTCCTCTGACCAGCTCCTCTTGGCCGTTACAAACTCCAGGCTGAAGCTTAGGGGGGACCGTGCTTTTGCAGTGGCAGCCCCAAAGCTCTGGAATGAGCTGCCACTGCATGTTAGGCAGGCCCCCACTCTGCAGGTGTTCAATTCACGCCTCAAGACACTATCAAGAGCAACCCTCTCTATCAAGAGCATCCCTCTATCAAGAGCATCTCTATCAAGAGTAACCCTCTCTATCAAGAGTATCTCTATCAAGAGCAACCCTCTCTATCAAGAGCATCCCTCTATCAAGAGTAATACAACATTAGTCAATTTATATAACTCCCCATTTTACTGGAACGTCCTTAGGATCCCACTTTGAGAACCACTGTCCTAGGTGACATTTTCTAAATGATATACATATATTGTTGTTGTTGTTGTTGTTGTTGTTGTTGTTGTAGTAGTAATTGTATGGGTCTTGTTTTTCCTCAGACGTCTATATTGAAGCACTGAACTGCAGGGTACAGTGTGAGGACAACTTGATGCCTAACGTTGGAGGACACTTTGTGGACAAATTCCCAGCCATTATTTACCATTACCTGCAATATGCTTTTTATAAGCGTAAGTACATTGTGACGACTAATGACAGACTGACTTCTTAGTATATTTTTATTTAACCAGGCAGGTCAATTAAGAACAAATAAAATAAAATAGAAAAGAGACAGACGATGAGTTGTGTCACTCTGCACTGTCAATACAAGATAAGATAAGATACAAAAAGTTAAGACAATACAAGATAAGATAATAAAAGATAAGATAATGTAAGATAAGATATTCCTTTATTGATCCCCTTGGGAAAATTCGTGCATCATAGCAGCATGGGGGAGGGGGGAGGGGAGGTACAGGTACTGTATCGGCAGGGTAATAGTAGAAAGACATATATATAGGCAATATATAGGCAATACAATTGTATCTAAATATAAAAACATGAGAAAATTAAACAGTATACACAAAGGTGCATATGGGGGTCTGTACCCTATCGGTCATAATATGCTGTGGCATGCGGGCGGGGTCTAAACACTTCGGCAAGACAATCGCTTATAGGGATGGCATCGACGAGGGTCCCCGCCCCCCCGTTCATGTTCAATGCTGGATTATGTTGGACACATGATCGCGATCAGTATTTGGAATGGCGATCAGATAATTGGATTATTCTTTTTGCAGTACATTATAGACAAGGTAAGGATTATATGTTATCAATCTTGCGTTGATCCGATCATTTCTTCCCCGCGATCGGAGCGCGTGTCTGCGGTGTGTGTGTGGGCCGTGTCCCGTTGGTGGCGATCGAAGCATAGAAAAACGACCCCCCCCCCCCCCTTTCTTGCATGCATGATGAAACATAATACCGATAATCTAGCATTGATTTCAGATAGATTATTGATCCAGGCGAGAAATGGCACGATTTATGCAGTAAAAAAAATGCAGTAAAAACGCTGTTTGGCGTCTTTTCCTGGGATTACACAGAATCACTCTAAAACTATACTCATATTCACCACGGTATAAAACGGAAATGTATGGATGAAAAAAGTATCTGTTTTTTGCATGTTGACCGGAAGAAACTCACTGATAATCGACAATGTTATTAGATCCATAGCTATAATATTTAATATAGTTTTAGCACTGCAAACACCGGCATATATCCCCCTTCATTACAGCGCTGGCACACAACGGCCATACGCCCACAGCGACCTCTGGCGCCCAATGTGTTAAGAGTCAGTCATTTCTAAATAATAGTTCTCAAGTTGAGGGCAAACACCAAACCAATTGTCCAATACAATGACATTTTGAGTACCCTGACCTGCCCCCCATCTTTATAAAGACTGTAAATGATTGGGTACATTAGGATGTCAATCAAACATGAATGCTGTTTCCATTGATGTACGACCTCATGGGGGAAGATGTTGACCTTGTGACCTGTGTGTCTGCAGTGAACGACGGGCGCAGTGCGGTCTCCTCCGCCTCCAGCTACCTGCTGTTTGATCCTGCAGACGTGGTGATGAAGCAGAACCTGCAGTTCTACCAGTCGTACGGTCAGGACTGGGGCCTGGAACCCAAACACTTCACCCCCAGGACGGTGAGACCCCTGTTACGAGACCAGATCGTGTGGCCATAGAGATGTTTATGACTTTATTAAATGCATCGTAAAATCCTACATTTAGACCATGGTTTAATTCAATTTGATTCATATCAATACTTTTAAAATGATTGAATAAGTAATTAAAACCTCTGGGAGGCTGGGTGGCGCAGTGGACATTGCGCTCGTCACCAACACACAAGACACCGGTATCGAATCCGGCTGCCGGCGTTGCCTCCGGCTTGGGCCGGCCGTCATACTAACTCAATTGGCAGAGTTAGCGGGTGGGAAGTCGATGGGTGGTAATCTGGACGTTGTAAACAGCAACTCCTACAGGCCGGTTGGGGCGCCTGCACAGCAGAGACAGGAAAATGGCGGGGGCAGTGTGAGCCTCCTACACGTTACTCCTCGCCAAATGAGAGTCCGCACTGGCAGGTGAAAAGATGCGACTGGCTGCCTACACATGTATCGGAGGGGACATGCGATGGGCTTCTATCCTCGCTACAACCGGCCAGTGGGGGGCACATGCGAGCAACGTTCAAGACAGGGGAGGGGAGAATTGGCACGGCTAAATTGGGATGGGAGAAAAATTGAAAAAAGAGGAGAAAAAGTGGACACAAAAAAGAAAATAAGTAATTAAAACCTTACAAAGTACAAGTCCACAGTACTGTATTAATACATAAATTATGTGATAATTATGTGATATTTAAGTGATATTTAGGTGATATTTAAGTCACGTAATCAAGAGCGATATTTAGGGATGGCAATGATTCATTGGACTGGAAACCTTACTAAAGTGTTGATTTGTGAAGATATTTGTTGACATATTCCTCTCTTCTTTATTTGAATATGTATATGTATTGTAAATACAATAGAAAACCTTCTCCATTAACCTCTACTGTAAATCAAACCTGCATCCAGCTGGAACAAAGGGCCACATTTCCATTGATATAATAAGTTGGCAATTCAGTCGCCTGAGTTGTCGTGCTGTGTTTGTGGCCTAATTATGGCTCTCAGACATCACAACCAGACTGTTATTGTTGAGCAGTGATTATGTGTGTCTGGACAGGAGGCTCTCAGACATCACAACCAGACTGTTATTGTTGAGCAGTGATTATGTGTGTCTGGACAGGGCCCTATTCCCCGTACCTGGTTCAACTAAGTCGATCAAGATGTCATTATCCAGATTCAGTTAACCCGATGTTTGAAGCCGGGATTTTCCTGTTCCTCGAAGGTGGATTCAGTCTCGTTAACTCAAGCCAGACTTGAGACCCAGGATAAGTGCGCGCGGATGCTCCAGTTGAAAAGCCAGCACGTATCGATAGCAGAGATCCTGATTCTCTAGCGGCATTGATTGATTAATTGATTTAAAACTTTATTAACATATTGCAGTACGGCTCAATCGCCTCGCCGACAAGTTAAATGCGTTATCTATAGGCTAATTTTAAGTCCCTCATTACCTCAATCAATCAGATTATATTTCTTTAAACTTGCCTGCTGGATTGAATAATCAAATGAGATCTTGCTAGCGAAAATAATTAGTTAAACTGTTATACAGAATAACGATACGGCTCTCTTACCCATTGATTGATGTAAGGTCGATCTTTTACTTATCTCCACTGTGGTGTAACGGGTTCTTCTTTTGACTTTCACGCAGACGGCCGGGGTTCGAAACCTAGTCTTTTCCTTCTTTTTGCGATGTAGGAATAATTCAATTTGGTGCACGTTGAGAGCTATATAAAGAATGACATCCTCAATGCATGTAGATTTATAATATTTTAACTTAAAACTAGGCTACTTTGGCGTATAATCATTAATATTATATTCCAAAAAATTATATTGGAAACACAGGGTTTCGAACACCGGTCGCCGGGTTGCCAGGATTGAGCACTACCGCTGCGCCACTGTGCCAGATGGGATAAATTCATTGTTTATACATTAATGAACGAGAGACCCGTGTTTAGAATATTCTTTATTTTGAATGAAGTTTTATCTCTTTATGCTCATTCATTAATGTGACGTCAACGGCTCATTCAATTTCTCAAATCCGTCAAACAGCACATCTCATCAGACATCTTAATCCCAGTTACAATTAAAATAACCACATAATGTGTACATCGCACCGAGCGAGCGCCACGGTATATAACGTGCATTATTTAGGACAAAGTGAATTTAGTATCAGCATTTTGGGTCTATTTTACATTTCAAAAGCCCCCTCTGGAAGAATGGAGCACAAAAACGTAATTCAGAATGGTATAATGCAGATCGTAGACTGTGGGAATAATTTCAGGAAACGGGCTGTCATTTCTTTGCGGGGGCGTGGCGATGGTTCATCCGGCTAACTTGAACTTAAACCCTGCTCTCGACCAGGCTCAAACTTTTGGATCTGTTGTCATGGTGATTTGGACAATCCAGGTACGGGGAACGGGAAAGTCCGGCTTAAGTCAGACTTCACCGAAAGTTATCCGGCTAACTCAGTTATCCAGGTACGGGGAACGGGGCCCAGGAGGCTCTCAGACATCACAACCAGACTGTTATTGTTGAGCAGTGATTATGTGTGTCTGGACAGGAGGCTCTCAGACATCACAACCAGACTGAAACACTGAGGAAGATGCTGGCGTTTACAGAAAACTTCTTGCAGATGGACGATAAGGTAAGATATTCAGTTTTATTTCCTTATCTGGCTGCAAGCTCGCCTAGCTTAGCACAAATTAATGGAAGGAGATACGGACCAGCTAGCCAAGCTGTTGGCAAAAAAAAAACACCTTTCCCAGAGTTTAAAGCTAGGCTAGTGGTTCGTATCCCCTTCCATACATTTTTGCTTAGCTAGGCTAGCTTGCAGCCAGATAGCTTTCTACTGAACACACAGAGAGGAAATTGGTATCTATCTTCTCGTCGGACTCTGTATCATATGATTATGAATGAATGGATCATTTATTTTCATTGCATACACATGATGTGTTCCATGGACTGCACCTATTGAAATCCGTCATTCATTCATCATATCTCTGCTGGCGGGACAAAATCTCATAACTAAATTTTATTTTTATCAACTCAGTAGATCATCCTCCATGTGTGTGTGGTTTTACAAAGTCTACACAATGGGAAAGCATTAAACCAATCATCTGTCTAAACCTCGTAACTCTATTCGCCCTCAAATCTGTGTTCGTTTTTTTCATCTGCTGAAAAGTTGGGTTTTTGGAGTTATGAGGTTTTGTCCCGCCAGCAGCGATATTTAAGATACCCCCCCCCCACAGATAGATAGATAATTATCCTACAGGCGGGTCTCCTGTCACATTTTCCAGCCAGCGCCCAGTAAGCCTATAGTCCACATCATCATCATCACGTTTCAGTCCTGAATCTTCCTCACAGTCCAGCAGACCCCAGAGGAAGACTCAGGTGTGGAGGCTAATTGTGCTGCTTGAAAATATTTTTGAACATGAGGAATAACTGTCTATGTCTCTGAGGAGTGTCCACTTCATTGAGACTGGGCTGCATGTATATAACTCTATTATCCAGAGCACTCATGTCTCTCACTCACACATTCACACACTGACGGCAACCATGCAGTTAGGGGTTAACACGACACGCTGCCCGGGAGGAGTGGGAAGCAAACTGGGAACCTTCAGATTACCTACAGACGACGCTCTACCTCCCGAGCCACTGTCTCTCTGTATCTGAGTGTTTCTGAGGATGTTCTCTGTATTTGGGTGTTTCTGAGGATGTGCTCTGTATTTGGGTGTTTCTGAGGATGTTCTCTGTATTTGGGTGTTTCTGAGAATGCACTCTCTGTATTTGGGTGTTTCTGAGAATGTACTCTCTGTATTTGGGTGTTTCTGAGGATGTGCTCTGTATTTGGGTGTTTCTGAGGATGTTCTCTGTATTTGGGTGTTTCTGAGAAGGTACTCTCTGTATTTGGGTGTTTCTGAGGATGTTCTCTGTATTTGGGTGTTTCTGAGAATGTACTCTCTGTTACAAACTGACCACCATGGAATGAGTCGATCCGTATGATACCAGATAATAGAAACATAGGGCCAAGGTTGAAAATAACTGCAATTACCCTTTAAGAGTTTGGCTCATATGTTTCTCAGGATTTCATTGATCCAGAGGAAACGCCGAGAACAGAATCTTCAGATGTTGAGTTCGAAGGAGTCGGAGACTACGAGGAGTCCATGGTCGCCAAGTGGTGGCAGCCCAACGGCAAATGTGACAGCGGGGACACAAAGCCGGTGTAGAGAGACGTTCATTAAACCAGCCTGGTTTGGTCTGTGGTCACACTGGACTCCTTTTTTAACGAGCCTGTGCCTTTTTTCCATGGTTTTCAAAGGTTTCAAAGACTACGCGGAGTACGCGCCCCTCATTTTCGAAGCGACGCTCTCAAGTGGATAAAGTTAGCCACCGGGCACACACCGACGTTAATGTCACCTTCTTCTTGTCAACGGACCAATCAAATCAACCGAGGGGAGGGATTACAAATCTTGCACAATGTGGGGGTCGTCATATCCGGTTACGTCTCTAGCCCCGCAGACTTCTTCCGGTCCCATCACAATACATTGAGTTTAGCAACTTTTATCCCGTCAATTAAACAAACTTTTATCGTCACTTTTTAAACTTTCCAGAATATCAAACGTGGGTCTAACAGATGCCACGTCGATACTAATTGAGTTATATGTCTCATTTCATGCCTACATACATATCTAACAGATTAATGTATTGAATTTAGGCGGAGCTAAATGCTAATGTGGCTAACTCTAACAGTAAACTTTTTTTTAACATGAAATACAGCCCAAAAACCTTTTAAAAGGTGACGATAAAGTTGTTTAATTGACGGGAGAAAAGTTGCTAAACTCAATGTATTGTGATGGGACCGGAGGAAGTCTGCGGGGCTAGAGACGTAACCGGATATGACGCCCCCACATTGTGCAAGTGGAGAATACTGTACTGTTACAATGAATGAGTCTGTTTACTAATACGGTGTTGAAGGGAACACATAAACTGCTAATCAGTTTTCAATAAAACAAGACAACGTTTTGACTTTATTTCATCTTTATTCTCAGTTTCGTCTAAATGTTTCATAATTTCTGTCAGTCTATTTCATGGTCTTTAAAAATATTTGAAGACAATAGTCATTGTATTCTGTTCTGTTACAGAGCGATGAGTCAAAGGTAGTGCTGCACGAGGCGCAGCAACAAAAGGCTGCCAGGATCTTTCAAGCTTCACTGATCATTGATGAAAACAGTTGTTATTCAGTCCAACATGAGAAGAGCCTTGAAGCCTCTAACACTGTGCTCTATATTTACACTAGATACAATATACTAATAACCTGTTTTATTTTGCTTAAAACTTTAAAGTACATATTGAAAATAAATCTAGGGATAGCTTACTTAAGAATACATTAATGTATTTGTATAGGAATGAGCTAAATTACATTGGAAACAACAT
Organism: Notolepis coatsorum; assembly: GCF_963971535.1. Lineage (NCBI taxonomy): Eukaryota > Metazoa > Chordata > Actinopteri > Aulopiformes > Paralepididae > Notolepis > Notolepis coatsorum. Next base: position 29,990,176 of record NC_140176.1, on the reverse strand, counting down.
ACTTTGCACAGGGTTAGCAACAGTCCTCCCCTTCATCACACCAGCAAATGAGAAGGTGGTGAATTTTGTTCAAACTAAGAATGCCTACTACTCACTTAACACTAGTTCTTGTATACCATCTACTAATCACATAACACTAGTTCTTGTATACCATCTACTAATCACTTAACACTAGTTCTTGTATACCATCTACTAATCACATAACACTAGTTATTGTATATCATATACTAATCACACATAACAGTAGTTCTTGTATACCATCTACTAATCACATAACACTAGTTATTGTATATCATATACTAATCACACATAACAGTAGTTCTTGTATACCATCTACTCATCTTTCAGTTTATATATCCGTTAGTTCATTGTTGTAAATCCCCCAATCACCCGGGAACAGTAGTTTGCTCAGTTAAGTCGGGTTATACATTAATGCACAAAGTTGAACAACTTGATGTAACATTTTATCAAAATACAACAGTATTTAATGAGTTCCAGAGTATTTTAAAGCATACATGGCTTTGTTATACCTATGTACAAATACAAGATACAGTGTATCAACAGAGTGTTGAGGAAGTGTTGGGTTGAACTTCCATAGACATGAATTATTCCCACTGGACAGTTAGACACAACATGCATATGTATCGGTTAAATGTTATATATTATCTACATTTTCCACTATTGGAGTTTTTGATATTCAGCTGTACTGTCGGCCTTGTTCATGTTCATGTTTCTGAATCAAAACATCTCCAAAAGCTTCAATTGTTCACAATTAGCAATAATAATAATTCTAATAATACAAATTGAACATTTGAATTGCATGGCAAACATATATATATATATATATATATATATATATATATATATATATATATATATATAAATGGTTTTAAAAAAGGATAGTTATTAAATAATATTGTCAAAATCTGCAGACAAGTCTAGTGCAGTCAAAGTGTTGTCAAATCGAATGACTTTTGTTTCAGGTATACGCTGGAGGAATCCTGGTGGACGAGGAGTTTATGGGCAGTGTGATATTCTAGGAGACCTTCTGTCATAAAACGGAAAGTGAGACAGTTCCACTTGTGATCAAATACAACGGCTCTTGGAATGTAGAAGGTTTCACACAACATGACAGAGACCTGGAGGACCAGTACTGAGAGGGTTTACAAAGTCAACCAGAATACAGTCAACACACCAGGACTGAGAACTTGTCTTTTTCATAGGCCTGTTGAAAAACGTCCAACCGTCAGTTTTTTTTTTTCATCATGAATTCCCATTCAACCATATAAACATGTTTTCAGTAAAGCACTTGTCTGAGAGGCATGAAGGCAGAGGGTCTACATCGGTCAGTGATGCAAGTGAAGATAAATTAGTTCAATATCATTTCTCAGAAGATTTACATGCAATTTCACAACAGTTTACTATAGAATGATTGACAACATAGTTTACTATATAAAATGATTCATAACATAGTTTACTATATAGAATGACTGACAACAGTTTACTATATAAAATGATTCACAACATCGTTTACTAGGCTATATAGAATGATTGGCAACATAATTGACCATATTAGCGTTGCTAACAGCGTTGCTAACATAATGCTAACAGTACTAACAGATGCTAATGGTATAACTTGTGCCTCTAGCATCTTAATGACCAGAAGACTGCTGCCAGTGCATTCAGGAAATGAAAGTACTCTGCCTTCATGATCAGTCAGATAGGCTTGTAGAAAACATCAACTATAACTATAAACTCCACAGTACCTGCCTGTGGCTCTCTGACCACTCAACACACACATCCAATGGAGCACAGACAGTCATTAGTATGCAAGCATGTTAAGATCATAATATGCATTTTATAAACACGACGGGTTGCCTTCTCAATATACATTCATGTTGAACCTCATTCAGAAGCACTAGTGAAATCCTTTGATGCAGCCTACTATTAGCGTACTACTATTAATTTATTATGCAACCTGAGCTTCCTGCCTAGTTTGTTAGTTTGGATATACTGTAAAGCAGTAACATACAGAATTCAAGTATACTTGATATTAGTGAGTGGCAGTAGAATTCTGCCCCATCTCCTCCGGAACCCTCCCTGTGTTGATCTGCATCTTCATGTTGGTCAACAGAGGCCAACACACACATACACAGTGTTGATTTCCTGAGCACAGAGTATATAGATTCAAGCTACGACACTGTTCTGTCAACCCGTCAGAGAGAAAGAAGTGAGACAATAGCACAAACAAGCTATTATACCTTAAATACTCTGAACAGTAGCATAAACAAGCTACTATACCTTAAATACTCCTTAGATACTCTGAACAGTAGCACAAACAAGCTACTATACCTTAAATACACCTTACTCTGAACAGTAGCACAAACAAACTACAATACTTGAAATACTCTGAACACTAGCACAAACAAGTTATGATACTTTAAATACTCTGAACAGTAGCATAAACAAGCTACGATACTTTAAATACTCGGAATCTTTAAGTTAAAGTTTGCCCTTTTGAATCATCTTGATTCAATTACACCACATGTAGTAAATATTAAATGCTAACCTGACTGCTTTGTATCTCTACAAATCTTTTGAAAGACGTCCCCTGAATTATAAGGAAGCCAAGTGAACTGACTCCTTCTGAAATGTGGCGTTTAACCTTCAGATTATAGTTTAACCATCACTTCAGATTATACAGTAGTTTAACCATCACTTCATATTATAGTTTAACCATCACTTCAGATTATAGTTTGTAAATATAAAATACATTTTACAGATCAAGTCTTGCCTCTATAATATTATTATGAATCAATCATATTTACATTTCGGCATTTAGCTGAACGCTTTTATCCAAAGCGACATACAAATTCTGTACGACAAGTCACCAGGAAGGGTACAATTCTTTCAGCTGAGTAACAATGTTCATCAAAGTGTTCAAATTATTATACAGATCTAGTAGTTCTCTCCCATATTAAAACCATTATACAGATCTAGTAGTTGCCTTCAGAATGTTTTAAAAGAAACTTATAGCTTCTGCCTTCAGATTGTCTCATAAGAAACATGTAGTTCTGTCTTCAAATCACATTCCTTTACCCATTTAATCACTATTTAGTGAGTTATTTAGCCGAGGACGCCCAGCACCCGGCTAACGACCGTAGCAGAGGCAGCGACATCCAGGGCAGACATGACCAGACCAGACCTTACATATAGTTTGTAAAGACAAACATCTTTATGCTACAATCTCTTGCTAACACAGAATCTTCTAAGAAAACAAACAAAAACAAACACAAGCATCTGTTGTGTTTCCAGGTGAGATGCAGGCAGACTTGTACTTTCATTCAGACCAGCAGGACCGTAATTAACAGCTGTCTAAACCCCTTTGATAAACTATGTACAACAGCACCCATATTCAGCATACATATACACTCACTATCTATCTATCTATGGATCACATGAGATGCAATGTGATAAACATTCTATGTGTGTGTGTGTGTGTGTGTGTGTGTGTGTGTGTGTGTGTGTGTGTGTGTGTGTGCGTGCGTGCGTGCGTGCGTGCGTGCGTGCGTGCGTGCGTACGTGCGTGTGTGTGTGCGTGTGTGTGCGTGTGTAATGGTCTATCTAGCTACGCAGCACACATGGTACTTAATGGTATTCAATCTCAGAACAGAGATCATCACAACCCTCAACGTATACATTCAGAAGTTAATGCATGTCGTGTTGGATTACCAGCTAAAGGTAGAATCTGTAATGTCGTCAAACACTGACCTCTAGGCAAAAGAGCTCCGCTCGACGTGTCCCAGTTTGTTCTGGTCTGACGGGTGGTTGTGGTTGAGTTAGAAGAGGGCTTGGTTTTGCTGGACACACCTCTGCCAAACACAGGTCTGGATAGAATAATAATAATATAGTAACATATAACCAGCTCCCCTGTCTCCACTCAACTCCAACCCACACATCAGACCAACACAGAACATGTAAATAAAGTGCAGTACCAGGGGGGGCTCTTTTGTCTAGAAGTCGCTTTTTTGACTGGATTGCAGGTGTAGTCAAAATATCTTCATAATATAATACAGTTCTATATACGTGTGGAATTCTCCAGACCTATCTTGGCAGAGCCTGAGGTGTGACCAGCAACAATGTAAATATCAAGAGGGGTCTTGCCTAGAGACCGTGTCCAAACTATCATGTTTTTGTTTTTCAAAACGTTAAGATATTTCCCATTTCCATACTGTTCCAATCTTCCTGGACGATGTGTAGGAACCATCAGAACCACAGGCTTTCTAAACATCCAGACCATGAGGTTCTGTACGTTCGTTAAATCATTAAGGGAAGGCTTCTGTAAGAGCTTTCTCACTAAGGACAAATAATGTATAGGTGAAGTGAAGGACTCATCCCTCCTTTAAAGGGTTAAAGCATAATAACAGCCGAGGTGGCAGAAGACAAATGGTTCAGTTCTGCTAACCAACTGAACCCTTCAGTAAAAGCATTTAAGGACTTATTGACATATTTACTGACTGTTCACCTGGCAATTGTGACATTAAGGGAGCTAAGAGCATCAGCATTAGCCATAATGCCATTGGAATGCCATCTCCATGACCTGGGAACATCTCCATGGCCTGGGCACATCTCCATGACCTGGGAACATCTCCATGGCCTGGGCACATCTCCATGACCTGGGAACATCTCCACGACCTGGGAACATCTCCATGACCTGGGCACATCTCCATGACCTGGGAACATCTCCATGACCTGGGAACATCTCCATGACCCGGGAACATCTCCATGACCTGGGAACATCTCCATGGCCTGGGAACATCTCCATGGCCTGGGAACATCTCCATGGCCTGGGAACATATCCTAGAAGGAATACAGGCTAATGCCACCTGTTGCAACTGTCTCTTGCACTGACGCAGAATGTCCTACACTACGCCAGCCGTCTGCTGTAGTCGGCCGTTCTGTCCATGTGCGTTTTAACCGGTGATTTATCAAAAGACGCAAAACAATCAAATCATGGCCATGACAGAAGACAGGTGTGTCATTGCTCTAAGTAGATGATGTGATTTTCTCCATTGCATTCCACTGGCGTTATGGCTAACGCTGACACTTCTGAATGCTTTCCTTCCAGTCTCTGACTAGTGAGAACACCAGTCCTAGCGTCGGGGATTCCGACCACACCAGTCCTGGTGAGAACACCACACCAGTTCTAGTGAGAACACCACACCAGTCCTAGTGAGAACACCACACCAGTCCTAGTGAGAACACCACACCAGTTCTAGTGAGAACATCACACCAGTCCTGGTGAGAACACCACACCAGTCCTAGTGAGAACACCACACCAGTCCTAGTGAGAACACCACACCAGTCCTGGTGAGAACACCACACCAGTCCTAGTGAGAACACCACACCAGTCCTGGTGAGAACACCACACCAGTTCTAGTGAGAACACCACACCAGTCCTAGTGAGAACACCAGTTCTAGTGAGAACACCACACCAGTCCTAGTGAGAACACCACACCAGTCCTGGTGAGAACACCACATCGGTTCTAGTGAGAACATCTCACCAGTCCTAGTGAGAACACCACACCAGTCCTGGTGAGAACACCACACCAGTTCTAGTGAGAACACCAGACTTAGAGGCCTTCTTTTGTACTGACAGACGTCTAATGGAGAATCAGAAGAGGAAATGTGAAAATCTAGAGAGAGGACTTCAGCAGTTGAGAGGAAGTGGAAGACATCTTTGTTTTTGTAGGACACAGTGTAAGGCAGAGAGGACAGGAGACAACTCATCCTCCTCCAGATCTAGAAGACAAGAAGGAAAGATAACAGGAAGAAAGATGAAAGGAAAGGAGGAAAGGAGGATAGGGAGGAAGAGAGAGAGAGAAGGAGAGAGAGAGGGAAAGGAGGAAGAATTAAGTTTGATGGCACCACTAAAAACTGAAATATACTGCATTCAGTCATTTAGTTGACATTATATATAAAGCACTAACTAAGGGACACTAACTAACCCTCTTTACACCTGGCATTAATAATATTCACAACAAGAGCCAATTACCTTTTCTCATGCAAAATACAAGACTACCCATTTACAGACACCTGCCAGGTGAGCCGCCTAGCAACCTAACTTAAGACTAGTCACTGAGGAGCATTAAGAGACATTATATGACTCAATGACCACATTTACATCCATTATGATTCATATGAGATGAATGAAAGAAGATTTATACGCTTTCTGAAAAGTCTTGTTAAAAGAGACAAACACCACTTCAAAACAATTGTTCTATTTTTATTGTCTCTCTTATTAAAATCAACAAAAAGTGTAAAACTGGTGTTAGATGGTCCTGGCGTGATATCAGTGTAATGTGTAGCGATATCAGTGTAATGTAATATACTGATTACATGTCATTAAAGTAATATTCTGATTACATGTTATTAAAGTAATATACTGATTACATGACATTAAAGTAATATTCTGATTATATGCTTTGGGGCGAGTCATTAAAGTAATATTAAAGTATTAAAGTAATATTCTGATTACATGTCATTAAAGTAATATTCTGTAATATTCTGATTATATGTTCTGTCTGAATCAGGTCACTTTATGTAGTGTCCATGTAAACGGTTAATTTGAAATCTCGGATCTGAAGGATTTCAAGCAGGTTGATGAAATGTTGAGCCTGTGAGAGCAGCTGGTGAGATGTGTTGAGAGAGAGAGGCTACAGACAGACAGGAGAGAGAGCATACAGTAGGTGTGGGGGTGTAGACATGTAGGTGCTAATATCTACAGTGTTTACAGGACTGGGGGCTGGGGACACAGCAGGGGGTGGCAGATACTATGCAGTGGTTCTCAAAGTCCAGGGGGACCAGGGGATCCCCAGTAAAATGGAGAATAGTTTAATTTAATTAATATTTCATATCTTTCACTCTCCTGGGGAGCCTCACTGGGTCCCTGAGACAAGACCTCACCCTGAGGCATATTCATGTGGAGTCGGACATGTTTGAAAACCACTGGCATACAGTGTTGGTACTGAACAGGGCTGGTACTGAACAGGGCTGGTACTGAACAGGACGGGTAATGAACAGGGCTGGTACTGAACAGGGCTGGTACTGAACAGGGCTGGTACTGAACAGGGCTGGTAATGAACAGGACTGGTACTGAACAGGGATGGTACTGAACAGGACTGGTACTGAACAGGGCTGGTACTGAACAGTGCTGGTAATGAACAGGGCTGGTACTGAACAGGACTGGTAATGAACAGGGATGGTACTGAACAGGACTGGTAATGAACAGGGCTGGTAATGAACAGGACGGGTAATGAACAGGGATGGTACTGAACAGGACTGGTAATGAACAGGGATGGTACTGAACAGGACTGGTAATGAACAGGGATGGTACTGAACGGTACTGAACAGGACTGGTAATGAACAGGGATGGTAATGAACAGGACTGGTAATGAACAGGGCTGGTACTGAACAGGATGGGTAATGAACAGGGATGGTACTGAACAGGACGGGTAATGAACAGGGATGGTACTGAACAGGACGGGTAATGAACAGGGATGGTACTGAACAGGACGGGTAATGAACAGGGATGGTACTGAACAGGACTGGTAATGAACAGGGATGGTACTGAACAGGGATGGTACTGAACAGGACTGGTAATGAACAGGGATGGTACTGAACAGGGATGGTACTGAACAGGGATGGTACTGAACAGGGATGGTACTGAACAGGACGGGTAATGAACAGGGATGGTACTGAACAGGGATGGTACTGAACAGGGATGGTACTGAACAGGACGGGTAATGAACAGGGATGGTACTGAACAGGACGGGTAATGAACAGGGACGGTACTGAACAGGACTGGTAATGAACAGGGATGGTACTGAACAGGGATGGTACTGAACAGGACTGGTACTGAACAGGGATGGTACTGAACAGGACTGGTACTGAACAGGGATGGTACTGAACAGGGATGGTACTGAACAGGACTGGTACTGAACAGGACTGGTAATGAACAGGGATGGTACTGAACAGGGATGGTACTGAACAGGACTGGTAATGAACAGGGATGGTACTGAACAGGGATGGTACTGAACAGGACTGGTACTGAACAGGACTGGTAATGAACAGGGATGGTACTGAACAGGGATGGTACTGAACAGGGATGGTACTGAACAGGACTGGTACTGAACAGGGATGGTACTGAACAGGGATGGTACTGAACAGGGATGGTACTGAACAGGACTGGTACTGAACAGGGATGGTACTGAACAGGACTGGTACTGAACAGGGCTGGTACTGAACAGGGCTGGTACTGAACAGGGATGGTACTGAACAGGACTTGGGGGAGTGAGGATCAGACCATGGCCTGCTGGGCAGAATCATACCTTCCTCTCCGGATATTTCTACAGCAACGAAGAGGAGGAGCCCAGAGGTCAAGATGAGAGAGAGAGAGAGAGAGCGAGAGAGAGAGAGTGAGCGAGAGAGAGAGAGAGAGAGAGAGAGAGACAGAAAGAGAGACATACAGAAAGAGAGAGAGAGAGTTACTTAACCATAATTAATGCGTGTGACCCTTATTGTAAACAAGTTTAAAACATGCATCACTTCATAAATGCATAAGAACTGGATGGCGAGAGAAAGATAGAGAGAGAGACAAAAGGGAGAGGGAGAGAGAGATGGAGGGAGAGAGAGAGACAGAAAATGGAATTGACAGAGAGAGACAGAGGGATAGATGTGAGGGGAGAGAGAGGGAGAGAGAGAGACAAAGGGAGAGAGAGAGAGAGACAGGGAGGGAGGGAGAGAGAGAGAGAGATAGAAAGAGAGAGAGATGTAGAAGACTAGTGTCAATTGAATCCACTCAGTCAATCAGCTGAACACACAAACATGCACCAAGCTCTCCTCCCATTTTGAAGAGCAAAGCAGGAATTGAAGTGAAGCCACGCCCCCAGTTCTCACATCTCTGTATTTATATAAAAAACACCCCAGTTCACACATCTCTGTATTTATATAAAAAAAACACCCCAGTTCACACATCTCAGATGGAGTCAGACACACAGGAGGCATGCACAAAGAAGTAGGCAGACACACACAAGGAGGCAGACACACACAAGGCGGCAGACACACACAAGGAGGCAGACACACACAAGGAGGCAGACACACACAAGGAGGCAGACAGACAGAAGGAGGCAGACAGACACAAGGAGGCAGACAGACACAAGGAGGCAGACAGACACAAGGAGGCAGACACACACAAGGAGGCAGACAGACAGGAGGCAGACACACACAAGGAGGCAGACAGACAGGAGGCAGACACACACAAGGAGGCAGACACACACAAGGAGGCAGACACACACAAGGAGGCAGACACACACAAGGAGGCAGACACACACAAGGAGGCAGACAGACAGGAGGCAGACAGAAGGAGGCAGACAGAAGGAGGCAGACACACACAAGGAGGCAGACAGAAGGAGGCAGACAGACAGAAGGAGGCAGACAGACAGAAGGAGGCAGACACACACAAGGAGGCAGACAGACAGGAGGCAGACAGAAGGAGGCAGACAGAAGGAGGCAGACACACACAAGGAGGCAGACAGAAGGAGGCAGACAGACAGAAGGAGGCAGACAGACAGAAGGAGGCAGACACACACAAGGAGGCAGACACACACAAGGAGGCAGACACACACAAGGAGGCAGACAGACAGGAGGCAGACAGAAGGAGGCAGACAGAAGGAGGCAGACACACACAAGGAGGCAGACAGAAGGAGGCAGACATACAGAAGGAGGCAGACACACAGAAGGAGGCACACAGACAGAAGGAGGCAGACAGACAGGAGGCAGACAGACAGAAGGAGGCAGACAGACAGAAGGAGGCAGACATACAGGAGGCAGATACACAGAAGGAGGCAGACACACAGAAGGAGGCAGACAGACAGAAGGAGGCAGACAGACAGGAGGCAGACAGACAGAAGGAGGCAGACACACAGAAGGAGGCAGACAGACAGAAGGAGGCAGACAGACAGAAGGAGGCAGACACACACAAGGAGGCAGACAGACAGGAGGCAGACACACACAAGGAGGCAGACACACACAAGGAGGGAGACACACACAAGGAGGCAGACAGACACAATGAGGCAGACAGACAGAAGGAGGCAGACAGAAGGAGGCAGACAGAAGGAGGCAGACAGACAGAAGGAGGCAGACACACAGAAGGAGGCACACAGACAGAAGGAGGCAGACAGACAGGAGGCAGACAGACAGAAGGAGGCAGACAGACAGAAGGAGGCAGACAGACAGGAGGCAGACAGACAGAAGGAGGCAGACAGACAGAAGGAGGCAGACAGACAGAAGGAGGCAGACATACAGGAGGCAGACACACAGAAGGAGGCAGACAGACAGGAGGCAGACACACACAAGGAGGCAGACACAAGGAGGCAGACAGACAGCCAGCTCTTACTTGAATCCCCAGCCAGTGCCTCCTAATACTATAGCCGCCAACAGGATCGCACCTGCGATGGAGCCTATAATGATATTGGTACCGCTGGGACCTGTGAGAGGGAGGAGCCGTTAGACAGGAAACAAGACAACAAGAGCAAGTGTGTGTGTGTGTGTGTGTGTAGGGGTGTTAGGGGTGTGTTTATGTGTGTGTGTAGGGGTGTGTGCAGGGAACAAAATAACTAGACGCCATTCGCCAAATGCGTGTAGATTTACCGTCTGGTGGCTAAAAATAATAGTCTGCCCGCCAGCTGGCGTGTAGTTCATATCGATACTCTTATTTTGAAAATCCTGTGCGGGTCTCATTGCCGCCCCAAGCGCAGCTCCAGTCATAATATCTGGGCTCCGGCAGCTAGCAACGTTCAGGTTCATATGATACTCTTATTTTGAAAACCCTGTAGCAACTGCGCGAGTCATATGATATCCGCCCACTCCACTCAGTGTTTCTTGAAAACAGAGCAGCAGCGTTAAACACAGCAGCGTTAACACAGCAGTGCGCCTACAGACTCAAAATAAGTCTGTGGTGTTTTTTTTCTTCTCACAACGAGTCCAATGCAGCTACATGCTTTGCACCGTCGCCATTCCTTTATGCCCACATCGCCCGAAATTAACGTTTATGTACCAATCACTACAACGTTAACGTAAGCTAACAAGCTAATCCTGATGATCAGACGAGGCAGAGGGAAAGGGAAGGGAAATGGGGGGGGGGGCACTCTCCCCTTCCCTGTGTGTGCGTGCGTTTGGAAAGACAACGGAGTCACTAGTCAGGACTCAGGACAGGAGTATATTATAGTAAACTGAGGATTACTGAGGATGGACAGATAATGTTGATATTCAAATATAAAAAAGTTTCGAGAGGAGTGGAAGTTTGAAGACAGACTACAATATGATGCGGGGGTGGTGAGTTGAAACACAGTGTGTGTGTGTGTGTGTGTCCCGACCCCACTTCTATGTTTAAATAAATTATTTGCATTTAAAACTATTAACGCTGACTCATTCCTTCAGTCCACTCAAAATTATGCTAATATTCCTTATGTTGTTTATGATATTAATTGAAAATAGCATATGAGAGTATTATATGTAATAATAACACATGGCGATATACTAAAAAGCTATTTATAATTTTTGGCTGGTAAAAAATCTGCCCGGCTAGTACTTTTAAAAATCTGGTAAGTCAAAAAGTTAAGTTTGTTCCCTGGGTGTGTGTGTGTGTGTGTGTGTGTGTGTGTGTGTGTGTGTGTGTGTGTGTGTGTGTGTGTGTGTGTGTGTGTGTAGGGGTGTGTTTATGTGTGTGTGTGTGTGTGTGTGTGTGTGTATGTGTGTGTGTGTGTATGTGTGTGTGCAACAACAGCAACAACAACAACAACAACAACAACAACAACAACAACAACAACAACAACAACCGATAAACAGAGCAATATCCCTGTGGGTTGGTGATGTGGGGATAGGAGCAGCTCTCCACTTATGAAAATAGTTGTGGTTTTGATATTACATACAAGCTACATCATTGCATAACTCAAATGTTTAGACAGGCTTACTAGAGATACTCTGTATACACACAATTCAAAGTTATTAGCCACATTTTCTTTCTGGGGGTCTGGGATGTCTGGATCTGATACAAATTCTTGTCCTCATGGGCGAAGGTGTTTATCAGGCTGTGACGTACAGGCGTAAAGACATGTGTGTTTATCAGGCTGTGACGTACAGGCGTAAAGACATGTGTGTTTATCAAGTGTTGACGTACAGGCTTAACACTTTGATCGCCATGGGTTAAATTCATAATTTACCATCCCTCGCCAGCTCTATTTGTCTATGGAGAAGTTCCCCTTCTTTGCAGGGCTATAACTTTTTAAATTCTATTGCTACATTGCCATTATTATGGCCCATTCAATGTCCTATATGTATTGTTCAGGGTGTAGCAACGTTAAACTTTTTCATTCACATATTCATACTAAAATATGGTCTAAAGTATAAGTATGTTTTTATCGTTTTCTGCAGCTTTCTTCAGAACGTGATTTATAGCCCTAAATGCATTATATTGATGATGAAATACAGTTTGGTAGCGATCGGTGCGAGATGAAAAATTTCAACTGGACGTACTTCTAGAATGATCTACGTATGATCTGATGATGACCGGATGGGCGGGGGATCGTTTATAATTCCGTGGGCAACGTTAGATGATTCATCCAGAGTGGGTCATATGTTCATCATAGCAGTTTATATTGAACACGTTAGAATATAACGCTGAATCTTACCGTATGTTCCTCGCGCCGTTGGACGATCAGCGTGGAGTAGACCATTTTCGATTATGGGATGTAGAAATGCCCGATCCATTTCCAGGTTGTATAATAGTATATACGTCCAAATAACGTTGTTTATTGAGTTAGGGCGAGCGATCTATTATCCAGTGTTTCAAGATGGAGTCGCGGGAGCTATAGAGAGTGGCCGGACCACATTTGCATGAGTACTACTGGTTCAAAGGTTAATATCCGGTTGGCGATCTGCCGATCGGCCACCAGATGGCGCTCTTGAACCACTAGAGAGTTGAGAGGAGATCACACTTGTGTCTCAGGGCCCCGGAAAGGAAATATGATTTCGATGACAGATTTTTGAAATATTGACATCAAAGACGAGTTAAGGCGTCCTCGGCGGAATGAGCATGGCGGGGAATGACGAGTTCCGGCGTTTTCGGCGGTTAAAGTGTTAAAGACAGGTGTTTAGCAAGTGTTGACGTACAGGCGTAAAGACAGGTGTTTAGCAAGTGTTGACGTACAGGCGTAAAGACAGGTGTTTAACACATTGACGACCACGGCTTGCAGTGTAATATATGGCTGGAGGACAACGCTTTGTCAACAAACCGATGTACTTTCTAACAGCTATATATATACTTTATAGTATTGCTATCTGTCCATTCTCATTGTCACTTGAGTGCATAAACCGTGCCTTCATAATGGCTTAAAGAAAATAAAAATCCATGTCTGGAGGAGGGATATACCAGACTTGGAAATAAATTTTGATTGGCAAGAAGTCTGGGCAAACGTTCGAATTGCGTCACGTAACCCGGACCATCAACAAATTAATCTTAATTATATTCATAGGACATACCTGACTCCTATAAGATTGAACAGAATGGGACTTAAACAAGACTCCAGATGTTCCTTATGTACAAATGGGGATGAGGGTACATTTATGCACATGTGCCCACCAGTTAAGATATTCTGGAAAGAAGTGTCCCAGCAATTATCAAATTTCTTATTTCTGAACATACATGTACACCCCTCTGTATTGCTGTTGAATGATGTTTTTTTGAGTTTGCAGCCCCTATACAGCTAAAGAGACTAGTTTTATCTGGTCTCAGCGGCTAAAAAGCTGATAGCATCACGATGGTTTCAACTGGAATTTTTTTTTCGGAAGGTCTGGGTTCTTACATATCTCGATGTGATTTATCTAGAAATATCTACAGCAAGAATTTTAGGTGTCAGTGAAACCAAAATTGCAATCTGGTTAGAAGTGGTGGAGAGAATAAAAGCCAGCATATGAATTGTAGTGTCTGGTTAGGAACGAATGATAATGGATGGATTGTCCAAGTGAGGGTCCGGGGGGGGGGGGGGGGGGTGAGCGAGCGAGAGCATATGTATGTAGGGTATTAGATAGCAAGTATTAGGTATATATCTCGTATACTACATTTATTTAAATGGTGATTTCATTGGATGTTTACTGTTAATGCTTGTGTGTCTAATTTTATGTTATGTTTAAAAAACTATAAAAAAAAAAAATCCATCGGTTGGTTGTCATTTTATAGCGCCGTGAATATAAGGTTTATCGCAGTTTTCGCCTAGTCTTTTTTCTGGGGAGCTAGATAATAGGCTAAAGGCTAGTCACGTTATATCAAACGCCATTTCTGCTGTATATATACGAATGAAATAAAACAAACTGCGTAGCATCCGGACTATTACAGAGCATCTATGGATGATAACAGGCTGTGAGGTACAGGCGTAGAGACAGGCGTGTACAGGTGATACAAACCAAAACAAGACACTGGTACAGAAACTGAGATCACTGAGGTGATCAAATAGTGTTGTTCTGTGTTCGTTTTTAAATACACGTTGCACCTGAAATATGTTTCAACGTTTAGATAAAACCTACGTGATATCAGACACCAAAATAGAATTTAATAAGTACACAGACACCATTGTGTTCAGATACTGTCTAGGTTTAATATGTGATGTGCATTTCATTGTTTGTATTCTTAGTGCCTCGAACCACGGAGTTACTGTAGCTACACCAATACACCATGGTTGTAGGTACTGGGAATATTTCTAAAGTGTTTTACGTCAGAACATCTATTATAATCTATATGTGTGGGAAGGCAAAAGTGCGCTTTTCATGTAATAAATATGGAATGCTATTTTGATACTATATAATATGTAGTAGTAATACTATACATATGTAATACTTCTATCAAGTTCAAGTCCATCATTCCAGTGATGTGAGAGGCAATATGGGGCTTATCACTTGTCACTATGATGGAGTGTAATGTAGTATCAGAGAGGCATGCAGCCAAGTTTCAAGTTTTGTTTTATTTTGTCACATTGTAAGGCACATGTACATTATAATGAAAAGCTTGGTTATGTATGACCCTCCTGAGATTGTGCTTCATACAGTAAAACAGTCTTTGATTATTCACAACAACAGGCACAGAGACAGAGACAGAGGTGTTTAGCAGGCTGTGATGTACAGAGACAGCTCTGCGTAGGAGTGTGTGAACAGCCGTCAGACCGAGGATGGTGTGGAGAGTTTGCTAGCAGCCTAAAGAGCCATGCTTCCAGTTAGCAACCACCTTCGACACACCGGAGAAAATAAATAGAACAGCTGGAGACCAGTTCCTCAAATACAGTTCACAAAGAAATACCAGATGTCAGAGTTCACACTGTGTCTTCTGATGACTTTGTAGAGATTAACTTGGCTAATAACAAACACTAGCTAGCTAACTATCTTCAATTTCACACAACTGTGTGTGTGTGTGTGTGTGTGTGTGTGTGTGTGTGTGTGTGTGTGTGTGTGTTCTCCCTACATAGCAGCAGCTGGAACCTCCTCCCCTCCTCCCCAGTGTCCCACACACTGCTTTCTAAAGTCTGGACCAGAAGCAACCTTGCTTTTCTCTCTCTCTGTCTGAGAGATTGAGTGAGGAGATTTAATTAACTTGTTTTTTTTTATACGAAGTTAATATAATTTGTGTTGTTATCATTCATTACATTGAGCTTCTTCTAGATCAAATGGTGAGTTGGGTTGTGTCGTATTTACCATTTAACCATACACATGGTCATAAATCCCTCCAAAATATCAGTCAATAGTCAAGACTGTCCCAAGACTAGGACCACAGAAATAGACTGTCCAAGACTAGGACCACAGAAATAGACTGTCCAAGACTAGGACCACAGAAATAGACTGTCCAAGACTAGGACCACCTTTGTACTGCTCAGTGTACCTTATATTGCTCAGTGTACCTTATACTGCTCAGTGTTCCTTATACTGCTCAGTGTACCTTATATTGCTCAGTGTACCTTATACTGCTCAGTGTACCTTATACTGCTCAGTGTTCCTTATACTGCTCAGTGTACCTTATACTGCGCAGTGTACCTTATACTGCTCAGTGTACTTTGTACTGCTCAGTGTACCTTGTACTGCTCAGTGTACTGTACCTTATACTGCTCAGTGTTCCTTATACTGCTCAGTGTACCTTATACTGCTCAGTGTACCTTATACTGCTCAGTGTACCTTATACTGCTCAGTGTACCTTATACTGCTCAGTGTACCTTATACTGCTCAGTGTACCTTATACTGCTCAGTGTTCCTTATACTGCTCAGTGTACCTTATACTGCTCAGTGTACCTTATACTGCTCAGTGTACCTCATACTGCTCAGTGTACCTTATACTGCTCAGTGTACCTTATACTGCTCAGTGTACCTTATACTGCTCAGTGTACCTTATACTGCTCAGTGTACGTTATACTGCTCAGTGTACCTTATACTGCTCAGTGTACGTTATACTGCTCAGTGTACCTTATACTGCTCAGTGTACCTTATACTGCTCAGTGTACCTTATACTGCTCAGTGTACCTTATACTGCTCAGTGTACTGTACGTTATACTGCTCAGGGTACTGTACGTTGTACTGCTCAGGGTATTGTACATTATACTGCTCAGTGTACTGTACGTTATACTGCTCAGTGTTCCTTTGTACTGCTCAGTGTACTGTACGTTGTACTGCTCAGCTCACCTTTGTACTGCTCAGGGTACTGTACGTTATACTGCTCAGGGTACTGTACGTTGTACTGCTCAGCTCACCTTTGTACTGCTCAGGGTACTGTACGTTGTACTGCTCAGTGTTCCTTATACTGCTCAGTGTACTGTACGTTGTACTGCTCAGGGTACTGTACGTTGTACTGCTCAGCTCACCTTTGTACTGCTCAGGGTACTGTACGTTGTACTGCTCAGGGTACTGTACGTTGTACTGCTCAGGGTACTGTACGTTATACTCCTCAGTGTACTGTACGTTGTACTGCTCAGCTCACCTTTGTACTCCTCAGGGCCCTCTGCAGGAGTCGGCTCAGGCATGGGGTCAAACATGCTACAGTCCTTCCCTGTGTAGTCTGAGTCACAGATACACTTGACTTCATTGTTGCACGTCTGCAAGGAAACAGAGAGAGAGGGGGGGGGGGGGCAGTGGAATGTTGCTTAAACAACAAGCTCCTGATATACCACACGACTAATAATGATGGACATAACAGTCCACCAATTACATCGTCTTTACACACTACGTCATCCTAGTGGACACACACCACACTGAAATATATGTCTTACCCGACTAAGAAAGGGATGGAGATTTAGCATTTGATGCACTAGTGCTTCAAGATAAAGATGAACTGGTACCCTATCCTCATTTCCAAATGGTGTTGATCGGTAGATTCCCTGAAGCGTGTACTAAATGCTAGAACCCACTTTGGGTGCACCGTGGAGCAGGTTGCGTCAGGTATTCCAATTGACTTTGCATTGTTTTGGTGGCTAACTAACTAGCTGTAGCTGCTGGTATCCAGTGTGAGGAGCAGCATGGATGGTGCTGCTGGGGAAGAACTCTACCGATCAACAGCATTGTTGGTCAATAGAAAATAGGGCTAGTGTTCCAAAATTATTATTATAGTTATTATTAAAATAGTTATTATGATAACTTGCTGTTAAACTACGATAACTACATATATATCACTATACTATTATATTACTACTACAACTAGTGTGGTGGAAAGTTATTAAAGATCCCCTCCGGTGCACCCGAGTGGCGAACCACGTACTGCGCTGCGTCGCAACACGGCCGACCCGGGTTCGATTCCCGGACCCGGCATTCTTTGCCGAATGTCTTCCCCGCTCTGTCTCCCTTTCCTCCTCTCTCTCTCTCTCTCTCTCTCTCAGACTGCCCGGTAGCAAAAACTCAATAAAAACCTACAAAAACATAACTTGTCCAAAAGGACAAGTAACATTTAAAAGATCCCCTCCAGATGTATTTAAACCTTTAAAAATTACTTTGACTATACAGATTGTTATTTGTGACTTTGACTATACAGATTGTTATTTGTGACTTTGACTATGAGTAACATTAGACAGTAAATTGTCATGGTCACACCATATAAACAATCTAGTAGTGAAAATGGGAAAAGGGATTTCTGTTGTTAAAAGATGTGCTCATTTGTTACCACTCAATTCTATCAAACAGGTAATTCAAGCTCTGGTTTTGTCAAATCTGGACTATTGTTCTGTAGTATGGTCTATTGTAACGACGAATAACCTGAAAAGATTGCAAGTACCGAACTAATGTTGCAGCGATGCACAGTTGTTTAACTTGGCTACTTGTCAAACATAAGTTACTCTGCTCACTCCTTGTATTCACTAGGAATATTCTTGTTACAAAGATCCCCTCAATTTTATATGACAATTTATCTATAAGTCTTGACAGACACAACCATTCCACCAGACATGCTTCTGCACGCGGTTTGACACTTCCAAAAGTGAGGTCAAATGCAATGAAGCGAACTGTCATGTTCCGTGGTATGCAGGAATGGAACTCTGTTCCCAGACATGTAACGCAGGAGAATAGTAAATGTCGTTTCAGAATCTTAGTAAAAACAACATTTTCAACCAAAGAAATTGACATTCCCTAATAGATGTACGTAAATGAAAATGTATGTGTCTGATAAGGAGATAGGGATATATGTAAATAAAAATGTATGTGTCTGATATGGATATATTATTAGAAGATTGTATAATTGGTTGATATGAACATAGATAATGTATGAAAAAGCTAAATTGTAGGGCGGCTAAGTGGCGCAGTGGGCAATTGGGCAAGGCGCTCGCCACTAATGCAGGATATGCTGGGTTCGAGCCCAGCTCTCGGCATTTCTACCAGCTTGGCTGGTCGTTCATACTAACGCAATTGGCAGTGTTAGGGGTGGGAAGCTGGTGGGTGGGGATCGGACGTTGTGGACAGCGACTCCCACAGGTCGGTTGGTGCGCCTGCGCAGCAGAATCAGGAAGCGACGGGGGCGGCGTGTCCCTCCCACGCAGACCCTCGCCGCTGAGAGATCGCACTGTGCAGGTGAAAAGATGCGACAGCTGCCTTCTCGTGTACCGGAGGGGACACGTGATGCAAGGCTTGGTTCACATTGCAGCCGGCCTGTTGGAGGCATGGCCTAACAGCGTTCGAGACAGGGGAGGGTAGAATTGGACGATACGAAATTGTGATGGGAGAAAAATAGAAAATGGCTAAATTGTATATTATGCTGTGTTGTATTATGAATTGATTATGAGTAGGTATTGTTGTATTGTATTATGAATTGACTAGGAGTATGTATTGTTGTATTGTATTATGAATTTGATTAGGAGTATGTATTGGTGTTTTAATTGTCTGTATGCCATCATGTGAATGTTTGTGAGAGTATAAAGTCTGTAACTGTATTTTATGTGTTATGGACCCCAGGAAGAATAGCCTGCCACTGCTGTGGCTAATGGGGATCCAAATAAACTTAAACTTAAACTATACAGGTTGTTATTTGTGACTTTGACTATACAGATTGTTATTTGTGACTTTAACTATACAGATTGTTATTTGTGACTTTGACTATACAGGTTGTTATTTGTGACTTTGACTATACAGATTGTTATATGTGACTTTGACTATACAGGTTGTTATTTGTCCGGCAGCGTGGCTAAATGAGTAGAGTTCCGGACTCATGATCAGAAGATCACCGGTTCGAGCCCCGGTCAAGGCCGCTGTCGGAAAGTGGTGTTGTTGTCCAGCAGGGGGCACTCTGTCCTCTGGACTTGTCAGTAACAATGACCCTGTTACGGTGATAGGGACATTTGTGACTTTGACTATACAGATTGTTATTTGTGACTTTGACTATACAGATGGTTATTTGTGACTTTGATTACATATTGTTATTTGTGCAGAACTTGTCACTAGAGCACCTATTTCACATTCTTCCCCTGGAGAGGGAGAGCTTCTCTGTACTTCCCTGAAATCTGAGTTACATGTGTGATGTCACTAATACGCAGAACCTATCATGGTCCAATATGTGGTAACTTTACACCTTTAGCTTCAGCTACACAGAAAGCTGAGTAGATATTGACATGTCTTGAAAGAATATAAGCTGCCGACTTAGAATTCCTGGTTAATATCAATGGGTGCTTGTTGTCATATTCATAGATCCTTGCATCTCAATGAGGGTAAAGGTGTAGAGATGCTGCTGAGATATAATTTTTTTTTATCCACTTTTTCTCCCCATTTTCTATTTTTCTCCCATCCCAATTTCGTATTATCCAATTCTTCCCTCCCCTGTCTTGACGTTGCTAGACTATGCCTCCCACAGGTCGGTTGTAGTGAGGACAGAAGCCTTGCATCACGTGTCCCCTCCGGTACACGAGGAGGCAGCCTGTTGCATCTTTTCACCGCAGCAGCTCGAACTCTCAGTGGCGAGGAGTAATGCGTGGGAGGCTCACGCTGCCCCCGTCACTTCCTGCTTCCGTCGCACCGGCGTCACCAAACCGACCTGTAGGAGTCGCTGTCCACAACGTCAAATCCCCACCCACCGGCTTTCCCACCCTCTAACACTTGCCAATTGTGTTAGTATGAACGACCGGCCAGCCGGTAGTAACGCCGAGAGCTGGGCTCGAAACCAGCGTCTCCTGCGTTAGAGGCGAGCGCCTTGCCCACTGCACCAATCAGCCGCCCATTGCTGCTGAGATATTCTCAGTACTTTATTGAACAATTTGTTGGAAAGATAGTTAAATAACAATACTAATTGTTATAAAAAAATTCTAATAATATAATATCTTCTTGTCTGAAGACGGTAGGCATATTTCCCATAACGTTGGTATGTTCCTTTAAGATAACTTGTAGCTGATTGGTTGCCAAGAGGAGAGGGGGGAGGAGCTCACCCCATGGTGGGAGCAGATGCGTAGCGGGGGGGAGGAGCCTGGACAGGTGCTGAGGTTGAAGGTGTTGACGGGGAGACAGCGGCGCTCCAGACACATCATGTTGGGACCGCAGGGCGTCCCGTCCTCCACGTAGCCCAGGTCTGAGCCGTCCTCCAGCAGGGCGTGGCCGCCCCTGACCGCAGCAGAGGGTCAGAGGTTGCGCATCTGTTGTTTCTCACATGGCAGTTAACCTCTCTGTAACCTCATTAACCTCTCTCATACCTCGTTAACGTTAGGTTATGACTATAACCAAGTTCTGTTAGTTAGGGGCGATGCTTGGCATCGCTACTGCACTATCTCGCGTACGTGCACGCGTACTGAATAAACCACAAATGTACCTCTAATACCAGTATTAGTCTGACCACACCCCTCATCAGCTTACCTTCATAAGCAGGTGTGTGGTCACCTGCTCTCCTCCTTCCCAAGCTTTCACCACAAGGTGAGGACAAGGGCTGCAGCGGCCGTCCGATGCCAAGCATCGCCCCTAACTAACAGAACTTGGTTATAGTCATAACCTAACGTTCTGTATCGTTAGTGGCTTAGCTTGGCATCGCTACTGCACAAGGGAGGCCAAGCGGAGCCACTTGGCTGACAAATACACCCCGCTGACAGCCCCCCAAAACCATCAGAACAGGGAGGGCCGAGCCCCCCCGACCCCCCCTAATGGAGGGTAGCCCCCCTATTAGGGACGTCACGGGAGGGCGACGGACCCGACCGTGCGAAGAGGCACTCAAGCAACTCAACGCACAGGGTGAGCAGACCGTGGCTTGACCCCACGACTACACACACGCACAACCCGCATGCCACCCGGGAACGAACGGAGGAACAACCTCGTTACTGCCCCCAGAATCACGGGGTCAAGGGCAAACCCAACCCCGTGGCAAGGCCGTAGCAGCGGAGCACGAAGGAAGACCCAGACCCACCAAAAGGACTGGACTCCCTAGAATGGGGGCCCGGAGAAGTCCATGATGCCAGCATCAAGACCCCACCAGGTGGGCACGTAGTGCCCCGCCCCCCACATCGCCAGCGTATTCGGACAAAGGCCCCTCAGTTACTGCACCTGGTATTCCCAGGCGGAACCAACCAGGCCAGAACCTGCCCAGCTTCCGAGATCGGACGAGATCGGGCGTGTTCAGGTCGGTATGGCCGTAAGCCGAGCGGGCCCCGTCCCCCCAATAGTACACCGCCTGGCACACTGACCCTGCAGAATAGGCAGTCAGCATGGCCGTAAGCACACAAAAAAGGTTAACCAACGGAAGCAGGCAGCGCACCGGGGAAAAACCAGGCAACAGGCTGTTAACCCTAGCCTGGAGACTGCGGACGAGACAGGCGCCAGAGGGGACAGCTGAACACAGCCGCCCCGGCGGAAGGAGCGTAAGCTGGCGGTGTTGCATGACCAAGCCTCCATTCAACAACCCCCACCCAGAGGGGTCGAGGCAGAGAAGGCTGACACGATTGGCAGACGTCATGAACGTGCAGGGGCACCCTCAAACGGTGAACCCGGGAGTTGACACTGCTCCAACACACCAGGGAATCAACCACCTCGGTGTTACCCAATGCGGTGGTTGTTCCTATAACCCCTCAAGAAAAAACTCCAAAACACACCTGCGGGTATACACCGGCTATACCGCAGTACAAGTGTTTCAGTTTCCAAAAAGGGTTAACCCAGGCCTACGGGTCGCAAACATCACTTCGGACCGGGCCTGGCGGTACGGGAAGCACAGGGTCACCAGAGGAGGTCAAAAAACCACCCCCACAGGCCCCTCTTCGCCATGCGTGAGAGAGGAGCGAAAAATAATGGAGAACCAGCCCCTAAGCACACCGTACCTGGTATTCCCCGGCGGTCTCCCAACCAAGTACTAACCAGGACCAACCTGTGTAGCGGCCGAGATCCGACGAGATCGAGCGCGTACAGAATGGCATGGCTGTAAGCCATGACGACAGTGCTGAGTAAAAACATACCCAACCAGGGTCTCCATAGCGCTTAACCCTGTGACACCCAGACCGACCTGGCATTTTTCCCCCTGAAAAAAGCCCAAGTCCCTCAGGGTACCAGAACAGCAGATCTGCATCCCCAGCGGACAACGGGTTCAACTGATCTGGACCAGCGTGACCAGAACCAGTCCCGTGCCCTAACCACGCCGACATGCCTACTCCAGGAGAAGGGCAGATATGCGTGTTGATCTTAACATGAAAAGAAGGCGCCACCCAGACGTTCGGACGAACCGCGCCTGGTGGCCCACCCCAAGGGCGTGAGACCCCACTACATATGTTCAGATCCATCCCGTCATCATCCCCCAGACATGAACGAGAATCCGTCGACAACCCACCCAGGTCATGGGATGTGGTCGCCGGAAGAGGAAAAACCCCCATCTCAGTTGCTTTATAAAAACGCTGTTTCAACCACAAGCAACCAAGGCGTGCCAGTCAATCGCCTGTTTACAGCGAGCTAGCACTATACGTGCGTCGGGACACACCCCCATCAATGAACAGGCTATTTAGACCTGTCATTGAATCCCCAAGGCGCCCAGGGGAACGACAAGAGGGGTGTGACACTCCCTAACTCCAACACTTCTGGAATAGAAAGAAGGAAGCATCAACAGTATGTATCCCAGTCTACACAGCCGGGGTAAAAAATGTTCACATTTTTACATCCCACCACCCTCCCATAGGAAAGAGACGGGGATCCCCAGAGAGACTTCCCACGCGAGCTGTACAGATTGAAAAGAATATATTGCACCTTGAGCCATGTAAAAAACTGGTTTTAGGGCCTCCGGGGAAGAGGCACCGAACCCATACACACTCAATAAACGAATTGAATCGAATATACATACAATAGAAAAGGACCCTTCTAGAGGGTCCACTCACTTTGACAATCTGAGGAGGAAGGCTCTGTACTCTGATGGAGGCTTCCTCACATGGAAGAAGGAGTCCGAACTCACAGAAGGCCTGAGTAGGCGCTTGGTGAGGAGGAGCCCTGACCACCCCCCCTGAAAACAGATCCATCACATGGACCTGAACAGCACACGGAAGTCCTACCAACAGAGACGCGCACGGTGACGTACTCTATGGCGGGGGAATTCCTGCGGTGCACACGCCCAATATACCAGGCCGTGGGACCAGGAACTCCCTCCCCCCCCCCCCCCCCCCCCCCCGTAACGTGCCGAACCGCCACGTGACGGGAACCTTGAAGGACAGGGGGTGTACCCCTGACCGACAGAACAATGGGGAGAGGAAAGGTTACCAGTTCACCCCTTTACGACCCCACACCCATGATACGACGTAACGACAAAAAGAGAATATGACACAGTCATAGTCAGCTCTATGAAGCGTTTCACAGCTCCACACAGCGCATGAGCTAACCTGCTATCTGATTTTTACTAAGGAAAAACACAGAATAGAGAAGGCTCTAAGAACCCCGGTCCAACATACACATGTGCTTCTGTGGCCAGTACAACCCAGTTGTAGGTCACATGACACACACAACCCATCATCACCTACAAAAAATGGCAAAAACACTCAACAGAGGAACGCCGTTTTTTTCACAATGAGAGAATACATCATTCTTGATTAGTATCGACCACAGGCCTTGCTAAGCACACATGACAGCAACCAAACCAATTTCCCTTTAGGAAATAAGTTTCTCCAGCAGATTTAGCACAACCTCAGCAATCAAGCTAAGAGTTACATCGTATCCCTACCACACAAAAGACACAATTAATGCACAACATGTCTGATAGGAGGTGATAAAGTCCCCAGGGAACCGGGGGGGAAAAACACAATCCTCCTATTTTACCCTCAATACGGCCAGTTAAAACAGGAAAACCTGTTAATGTGTGAACTCACTGTTCATTGTCATTACAGTCTGAGAAAGAACATTCTTTTACTCACTTGTCACCAAGCATAGCTTCATAGGTTAGTAGTGAGTACACGGTACACATAAACACCATGATGTTTCTCACACAACAACCAGATCAATACATCACGATCTGCACGGAGAAGCTAACTGCCAGTGACAAAAACAGCTCACACACAACCCGCAACGTATCCCAAATGCATTGCAACAACACACGTTTTGGGAAAAAACACCGTTATTCACAATACATTTAGCAAAGTAAAACCAGAAGACGTGTTATGAGGTCTGGCCAACCCCGTACCTACCCGGAACGCAGATCAGCGAAGTGCAGTCACAAGACACCGTAGAACACAGCCGTCCTGTGTTGTTCGACCCGGGCAGCGTCGCCGCTCCA
This sequence comes from Notolepis coatsorum, assembly GCF_963971535.1. Lineage (NCBI taxonomy): Eukaryota > Metazoa > Chordata > Actinopteri > Aulopiformes > Paralepididae > Notolepis > Notolepis coatsorum. The sequence continues at coordinate 29,964,906 of NC_140176.1, read as the reverse complement.
CCAGTCGCTACAGTCCTCTTTGTCGACGCAATCCCCGTCTAGGCTCAGGTAGGGTCGACGAACATCCCCTGTCAAGGATGACGTCGTGGTCAAGAGTGTAAAACATGTTAAAATCAAAGCACGTTCAACAGAATAGCATCAAGCTAACGGCTGCTCCAACCGTTCGGGTGCTATTGCTTCCGCTCGCGAGACGCCGATCTAACGACGCACGCGATCAGAAGCGAGCTCCCGGCGGCGCGCGAGAAGCTAAGCTACCCCGCGCCAGGCCACTGACCGGCTAACCGTAAGCTATGAACATGTAAACAATGACATAACACTCACCCAGACAGGCCGCCGTTCTGAACCCTCCTCACTTTTTAAGAGAAAAGAGAAAACAAGACGTCAACACCGCTTCACAACGGTGACATTACCACGTCCGGCGGAATCAGCACAGTACCAACTGGCCTGTATAGCTGACTTTGAACATGAATCTGCCGCTATCGCACATTACATGCACATATCCCCTCGTGAAGGAATACTCTCATTTGGATATGAAAGATGGGGTCTTAACACGGTGACAGAGAGAATCCACTCGTCCAGAACACACAGGGATCACCAGTGTCAACGGTCGCGGCCCACTAGTTAAAACTATAATGGTCGCCAGACCAAGGCCTTCTGTCGCCTAGGCGGCTAAACAAAGGACCCTAGCCTGGGGCCGGTTTCCATAAACTTTGTCAAGTAGCCCCCATAGCACTAACAGACAAGTGGAGCCCGCCAGCAAACACTACTCACCCAACCTGGAACGCACCGCTCCTCACAACAGCGGCATGTCCGACAGTTCAGCTGTGGCCTGACAGGTTTCACCCCAACAAACACAGCAAGGAACTGCAGTTGAGAAGCATGCAGCGGCGTGCTCCCAATACGAAAACCGGTGGAGGGTTTTTAGAATGATCATCATCTTCTAGACACTCCAGTACGAAGACAATATCGCCGTATTTTCTCGAAAATAGTGAGAGAGAAAATAAAGATATGATGTCAACGTATCCTTGTTTCCCAAGCTGTTCCTAATCCAATTTCTTCCATCATGGTGTCAAGTGTGGGGATCTACCGAGGCACTTCTTCCTTGTGGTGAAAGCGAGAAGGAGGAGAGCAGGTGACCACACACCTGCTTATGAAGGTAAGCTGATGAGGGGTGTGGTCAGACTAATACTGGTATTAGAGGTACATTTGTGGTTTATTCAGTACGCGTGCACGTACGCGAGATAGTGCAGTAGCGATGCCAAGCTAAGCCACTAACGATACAGAACCTCTCTCTCACCTCGTTCACCTTGTTAACCTCTCTCTCACCTCGTTAACCTCTCTGTCACCTCGTTCACCTTGTTAACCTCTCTCTCACCTCGTTAACCTCTCCGTCACCTCGTTAACCTCTCTCTCACCTTGTTAACATCTCTCTCACCTCGCTAACCTCTCTCTCACCTCGTTAACCTCTCTCTCACCTTGTTAACCTCTCTCTCACCTTGTTAACCTCTCTCTCACCTCGTTAACCTCTCTCTCACCTTGTTAACCTCTCTCTCACCTCGTTAACCTCTCTCTCACCTTGTTAACCTCTCTCACCTTGTTAACCTCTCTCTCACCTTGTTAACCTCTCTTTAATCACTCTCTCAATTCTCACTTGGAACCCCCTAAAAGGCAAGGGATACTGGTATATTCCTCTGAGCCCGTACCGGCAGTCCAGGAACTTGTTCTGGTGGTAGATGGTGAGGCTGGTGAGGTCCCCCTGCAGGTCCCCGAACTGTGGCTTGACTGTCAGGTTGGTGCAGAGCAGGAAGCCACAGAGGACATCTCTACCAGAGACGGTGAACATAGTCAACACATATTAGATGTAGAGGTGGAGCTGAAAGGGTTCATGGTGTTCTTACACATTTGAAGAACTCAAAAGCAACGTCTCTTTCCATAAATCATGACCCAGTTACTCAAGATAATCCACAGACCTTGCGAGCAGTTTGATGTATAGCAACTATATACTATATTAATACATAGTCAGGTGTACTTTGGTAGAAAATAGTTCCTAAATGAAACTGTAACCGTGTCATGATTTCGAGAAAGAGTTGAGTTCTTCAGATGTATTTGTTGGTGCTCTGAGCTCTCCCTACATCAGATATCTCTACAGCAGACATCTCTACAGCAGACATCTCTACAGCAGACATCCCTACAGCAGATATCTCTACAGCAGATATCCCTACAGCAGATATCTCTACAGCAGATATCTCTACAGCAGATATCTCTACAGCAGACATCTCTACAGCAGACATCTCTACAGCAGATATCTCTACAGCAGGTATCTCTACAGCAGATATCTCTACAGCAGACATCTCTACAGCAGACATCTCTACAGCAGATATCTCTACAGCAGGTATCTCTACAGCAGGTATCTCTACAGCAGACATCTCTACAGCAGATATCTCTACAGCAGGTATCTCTACAGCAGACATCTCTACAGCAGGTATCTCTACAGCAGATATCTCTACAGCAGACATCTCTACAGCAGACATCTCTACAGCAGATATCTCTACAGCAGGTATCTCTACAGCAGATATCTCTACAGCAGATATCTCCAACACTAGACAAATCACATCAACACTATCTGTATGGATGGGTGGCACTCTGGGTAAGAGGGAAAATTAGTTTTTGGGTGAACTGCTCCTTTAACTTGTCATAAATGTGTGTTGAAATGGAATTGGAGTTGTTTAGGAGCCAAACACCAAGTCCAGTTGTGATGCATTAACTGGAGATGATGTGTAAACAAACAGCTAGTCATCAACAAACTGGTGCTGATATGCCTGCAAATCTCAAAACATTGATACACTGAAACTATGCCCAACTAATTTCAAACGTTTACACTGTTCATTACCCTCTCGAGTCGGCTCACACTGTTTGCACCCACCCGCGGGTAACAAAGGGATTGAGAATTTCTCAGAAATGGCCAGAAAGTCACGGATTTCAGAAATCGATAAAAATAGAAAAATTTTATTTTTTTGTGCTTTGAGATGTTATATATATGTCTCCTTATTTGCAAAACTTAATACGACTTGTAAATACGTTAATTATTATTAGTTTGCAAAGTGTCGGTGATCACTGACACGATCTCCATAAGTAAACACTGACTGAGCTCTGAGCTGAAAAAAAGGGTGTGGCCCTCTGTCTCATTCCAGACAGGAACTGCTTTTTCGCATATCACAAAGGCTAAATGTGATACAGAACAGGCAGATACAACCATGAGGAGACACCTATTTTTTTTTAATAAATGTGCATAATTTAATTTGTAGCTTTTTTTTGCTTTTGAAAGGAAACTTTCAAAATACACATTTGTACATGTAGATTTGGCCTAAATTCATCGCGGTCGCTCTCTGCCAAATATCATATGAGGCACCTATGTATTATTATTGTAATTCACAATATATTTCTGTACCCCATAGGGTTGTTCATTGTACAATACAGGGTTGATGTTTCTTGTTGATTATTATTCTCTATGTTTTTTTAATAAAATTGTGTGATATTCTATTCCAGTTGTGTTTTTCTTTATATATTTACATATATATAGTGATATAAACTAGATATAAACATGCTGGCCTGGGCCTCTTGGAATAGTCATTGGAATAACAAAGGAACGACAGACTAGAAGCTGGGCCTTTGTTCCACGTGTGCTTTAGTCTAGAGCAGTGCTTCTCAAACTTTTTCTGTCAGGCCCCCCTTTGGCGGACCAAAATATTTTTGCCCCCCCCCCCCCCACCCCCCTCGCCCCAACAAAATAGTCATGAAATGGGCCATGTTTAAATTGATTGAAATAACACCAATATCGTGACCTTTCAAATTGACAACACCTTCCCTCGCGAGAGCCACCTTGCCTCGCTGTGAAACAGCACTGCAGAATGGTCAGCTCCCATCTTCTCACACAGCGCAGAGAACAGGCACGCTTTCAGGGGTCGGGTTTTGATGAAATTTACCACGTTTATAACTTCTGTCAAAACCTCATTCAGCTCAGGGCTAAGCTGTCTTGACGCTGGCGCCTCTCTGTGAATTTACAGTGCGTCCATTGCGCGTTTGGCGAGACCCCTGTAGCCCCCTCCTTTTCCCTGCCATGGCCTGCGCACCGTCAGAGCAAAAGCCCACACAGTTCTCCCATTTCAGTCCATGTTCTGTCAGGTAACTGTCAATAATTTTGAAAAGCTCATCAGCTGTCGCTCTGTTTTTGACATATTTGCAAAACAGCAGATCTTCACTCAGTGACTGGGAATTTACAAAGCAAACAGTCTTTATTGCTGTCAGTCTTTGACAAGGCAACACGCATGTCATCCTCAAGGCTCAACTTGGCCCTATATTTTGTTTTCAGAGCTGTCATGGATGAAAAGCCAGCTTCACACAGATATGTGGTGCTGAATGGTATCAACACCTTAACTGCTGCATCATGAGATACTTGGTACTCAGCACCACACTCTGAAACTAGCTCTCCAGGTGGTATCAGATGAGATTTCAATGAGTTCTTCCAATAGTTTGGATGGAGATGTGTCAGGAAGCTTTGTCTCAATGTTGTCTGTAAAGTTTTTTTTTTATCCAGAGTAATTTGGTGATCCTTTTCTGTGTTTTATTAAATAATGATTTTCAGATTTTCAGAAATGGTCAAACTTATCCAAATATGGCAACAGATAGCACTTTAGTGATCATTTTCTGTAATCCAAAACAATTTTTTTTTCTTTTTTTTTTATCTCAAGGCCCCCCCTGTCATGCCTCTGCGCCCCCCCTGGAGGGCGCGCCCCACACTTTGAGAAACACTGGTCTAGAGTGACATTGATCACATTGAATTCTGGGGAGTGTAGTCCTTTCATCAAATAGCTGAATTCACTTTCTTCCTTTCAAAGCTCTGTACTGGGATTTAGTTAGAATGTTACCAGAATGTTTCATAGGACATTGATTGAAAACTATATATTATTTTGAAGGTATGAAACAATTAAAAAATTCTGAGTGAGGAGGAGCATAACAGCCCATACTCTAGAGGGTTACAGCATTGATCCAATAGATTAGATTAAATTAGATTAGGTTAGATTAAAATGTATTGTCATCATACAGCACAAGTACAGTACAACGAAAATAAGTTTGGCATCCAACCAGAGTGCAAAGGTAACAGTAAAGTGCTGTAGTAATATACAATGTACAGGTGATTAAACTGGAGTAGATATATAAATGAGTACTACTGAGTAATAGTGCTAATCAGATGTACAGTATGTACAGGTTGTAGTATTAATATGTACATTGATACAGGTATAAACACACTGTGGTAGTAAGTCATTAAACAGCCTTGATCCAATTAGGCCTGTCCCCGACTAAAGATTTGTATAGTCGACTTGTCTGAAGGAGTCGACTGAAGGCTTCTTGTCCTCTGCGAAAGCATGCAATTGGTCCACTGATGGATACATCTTGATTTTGTCTAGTGTGTTCATTAGACGGGTGAAATCCTCTTTCAGTGCCTCTGTGCCCGTTTTCTTAGGCAGTTAGCCTCTCTGGTATGCTCGCCAATAGCGTTAGCCACACGTCTAGGCCTCTTTGCTTTTGGAAAGGATGATCAAATTTGTTTATACATTCTTTGAATTTTTTTGCATTTGACTGAGAGATTGGCAGTCGACTACGGCTCCAGTCGACTATTCGACTAGTCGAGGTCAGCTCTAGATCCCTAGATTCTATATACCAATATAGGAAAACATAATAATTGTAATATGGCCCCTTTAAGATTTACACAGTCCATATTGTTGTTGTTTGCTTACTGTTTGTTGCATTGAAGCCATCCTTGACCACTGGAGTCCCGTCCACAGTTGCCTTTCTCGTTGCCCTCAGAGTTCAGCCTCTCATAGCAGAACCTGTCTGCTGAGTCTGGAGACGTCAGAGGAAAGCATGTCAGTCACTGCACAGTAACGATACAGTTAAAGATTTTTCTTTTCCATAGAGCTCCATTATACTTTTAGTCAGGGGAGTGTCATGGTTTCTCCCTAGAGCTCCATTATACTTTTAGTCAGGGGAGTGTCATGGTTTCTCCATAGAGCTCCATTATACTTTTAGTCAGGGGAGTGTCATGGTTTCTCCATAGAGCTCCATTATACTTTTAGTCAGGGGAGTGGCATGGTTTCTCCATAGAGCTCCATTATACTTTTAGTCAGGGGAGTGTCATGGTTTCTCCATAGAGCTCCATTATACTTTTAGTCAGGGGAGTGTCATGGTTTCTCCATAGAGCTCCATTATACTTTTAGTCAGGGGAGTGGCATGGTTTCTCCATAGAGCTCCATTATACTTTTAGTCAGGGGAGTGGCATGGTTTCTCCATAGAGCTCCATTATACTTTTAGTCAGGGGAGTGTCATGGTTTCTCCATAGAGCTCCATTATACTTTTAGTCAGGGTATTGTCATGGTTTCTCCATAGAGCTCCATTATACTTTTAGTCAGGGGAGTGGCATGGTTTCTCCATAGAGCTCCATTATACTTTTAGTCAGGTAGTGTCATGGTTTCTCCATAGAGCTCCATTATACTTTTAGTCAGGGGAGTGGCATGGTTTCTCCATAGAGCTCCATTATACTTTTAGTCAGAGGAGTGGCATGGTTTCTCCATAGAGCTCCATTATACTTTTAGTCAGGGGAGTGGCATGGTTTCTCCATAGAGCTCCATTATACTTTTAGTCAGGGGAGTGGCATGGTTTCTCCATAGAGCTCCATTATACTTTTAGTCAGGGTAGTGTCATGATTTCTCCATAGAGCTCCATTATACTTTTAGTCAGGGGAGTGGCATGGTTTCTCCATAGAGCTCCATTATACTTTTAGTCAGGGTAGTGTCATGATTTCTCCATAGTACTCCATTATATTTTTAGTCAGGGGAGTGTCATGGTTTCTCCATAGAGCTCCATTATACTTTTAGTCAGGGGAGTGGCATGGTTTCTCCATAGAGCTCCATTATACTTTTAGTCAGGGGAGTGTCATGGTTTCTCCATAGAGCTCCATTATATGTTTAGTCAGGGGAGTGGCATGGTTTCTCCATAGAGCTCCATTATACTTTTAGTCAGGGTAGTGTCATGATTTCTCCATAGAGCTCCATTATACTTTTAGTCAGGGGAGTGGCATGGTTTCTCCATAGAGCTCCATTATACTTTTAGTCAGGGGAGTGGCATGGTTTCTCCATAGAGATCCATTATACTTTTAGTCAGGGGAGTGGCATGGTTTCTCCATAGAGCTCCATTATACTTTTAGTCAGGGTAGTGTCATGATTTCTCCATAGAGCTCCATTATACTTTTAGTCAGGGGAGTGGCATGGTTTCTCCATAGAGCTCCATTATACTTTTAGTCGGGGTAGTGTCATGTGTCAGTATTAAAGTAGTGTCAAGTATCAATATAGTGTCAAGTATCAACGTAGTGTCAAGTATCAATATAGTGTCAAGTATCAACGTAGTGTCAAGTATCAACGTAGTGTCAAGTATCAAAGTAGTGTCAAGTATCAATATAGTGTCAAGTATCAATATAGTGTCAAGTATCAATGTAGTGTCAAGTATCAACGTAGTGTCAAGTATCAAAGTAGTGTCAAGTATCAATATAGTGTCAAGTATCAATATAGTGTCAAGTATCAACGTAGTGTCAAGTATCAACGTAGTGTCAAGTATCAAAACTTAACATTAACTCACTGTAGCCCCACAGCGTTCTGCACTGACCGTCTCTGGTCTTACAACGACCCCCATAACAACGACCCTGAGGACAGAGAGGGACAGAGAGAGACATGGGAAGACAGAGACACATGAGAAGACAGAGACACATGAGAAGACAGGGTCACATGATAAGACAGGGACACATGAGAAGACAGAGACACATGAGAAGACAGGGTCACATGATAAGACAGGGACACGTGAGAAGACAGAGAGACATGGGAAGACAGAGACACGTGAGAAGACAGCGACACATGAGAAGACAGAGACACGTGAGAAGACAGAGAGACATGAGAAGACAGAGACACGTGAGAAGACAGAGTCACATGAGAAGACAGAGACACATGAGAAGACAAAGAGACATGAGAAGACAGAGACACGTGAGAAGACAGAGAGACATGAGAAGACAGAGAGACATGAGAAGACAGAGACACGTGAGAAGACAGAGAGACATGAGAAGACAGAGAGACATGAGAAGACAGAGACACATGAGAAGACAGAGAGACATGAGAAGACAGAGACACGTGAGAAGACAGAGAGACATGAGAAGACAGAGACACGTGAGAAGACAGCGACACGTGAGAAGACAGAGAGACATGAGAAGACAGAGAGACATGAGAAGACAGAGAGACATGAGAAGACAGAGACACGTGAGAAGACAGCGACACATGAGAAGACAGAGACACGTGAGAAGACAGCGACACATGAGAAGACAGAGACACATGAGAAGACAGCGACACATGAGAAGACAGAGACACGTGAGAAGACAGCGACACATGAGAAGACAGAGACACATGAGAAGACAGAGAGACATGAGAAGACAGAGACACATGAGAAGACAGAGTCACATGAGAAGACAGAGAGACATGAGAAGACAGAGAGACATGAGAAGTCAGAGACACATGAGAAGACAGAGTCACATGAGAAGACAGAGACACATGATAAGACATGGTCACATGAGAAGACAGAGACACATGATAAGACAGGGTCACATGAGAAGACAGAGACACGTGATAAGACAGGGTCACATGATTAGACAGGGTCACATGAGAAGACAGCATCTTATCAGGAGCTGACCAAAAGAGACAAAGAAACAGACCATAATCATCTGGAATTATTCCAATATCCATATGACCATGTGAACAGGATGCAAGATCACAACATGAATAGTACAATTGTTTTTCATCACATTGAACTGCATGATAAGTTCAAACGCTGCCATCTTCAAATAACATCCCCTCATTCTGAGAGGAATTTGAGTTAATATGTGGCTTCTATCATTCATTTAGATGAATTGCACACAATGATATCACAATATTAGCATTACATCACAATACGATACAATCAATATTCATATTGTGTTATGGCCCAACCCTGCAGCAGTTCCAAACCAAGTAGCTTACCTGACTAGCATCACACGTGTATCCATCCAGCTTATGGACATTATGAGGACACTGCAAGGTAAACAACATCAGTTTATGGACATTATAAACAACATGGTCTCATCAGAAAATGTAAATAAAGTACTAATCAACCACAGGAAAAAAAGGTACATAATGTACGTTATGTTATAGCCATAAGTAATACAGTATATGTACGTACTATATCGGCAAAAGTCCAAAACAAACAACCAGGAGTTGAACCAACTATCATTGCAAATGTATTTTATGTGTCCTGAACTGTTTGTAAGATAAGATAAGATAGTCCTTTATTGATTGTGTCATAGCAGCATGGGGGAGAGGAGGTACAGGTATGGGCTGGGTAATAGTAGAAAGACATAAATATAAGCAATACAATTAAATCTGAATATAGAAATATGAGAAAAGTACAGTGTAAAGTGTAAACAATATAATTCATTCTGCATTATAATTATCTCTGTATTTGTAATCTTGATGACATTTCAAATGAGGGTAAAAAATAAATAAAAATCCTTTTGAGAATAAATAAAGGTTTCAAATTAAAAGGTTGGTTGGTTTGGAGCCCAAGGCTTGTTGTACCTGACTTGAGTCTCCAGCACATGTCTCAGGAATGTCACAGTCATTGACGGCATCACGACACCTCTCCCCTCTGATCTCATACTGTAACACAACACAACACACAATAACACCTCTGACCTCATACTGTAACACAACACACAAGAACACCTCTACCATCATACTGTAACACAACACACAATAACACCTCTGACCTCATACTGTAACACAACACACAATAACACCTCTGACCTCATACTGTAACACAACACACAATAACACCTCTGACATCATACTGTAACACAACACACAAGAACACCTCTGACATCATACTGTAACACAACACACAAGAACACCTCTGACATCATACTGTAACACAACACAATAACACCTCTGACATCATACTGTAACACAACACAATAACACATCTGCCATCATACTGTAACACAACACACAATAACACCCCTGCCATCATACTGTAACACAACACACAATAACACCCCTGCCATCATACTGTAACACAACACACAATAACACCTCTGACCTCATACTGTAACACAATAACACCTCTGACATCATACTGTAACACAACACACAATAACACCTGACATCATACTGTAACACAACACACAATAACACCTCTGACCTCATACTGCAACACAGACACACAATAAGAGGACACATTTTCACAACACAAACACACAATAAGACACATATTCACAACACAGACACACAATAAGAGGACACATATTCACAACACAAACACACAATAAGAGGACACATATTCACAACACAAACACACAATAAGACACATATTCACAACACAGACACACAATAAGAGGACACATTCACAACACAGACACACAATAAGAGGACACATAATATGTGAATATTATTCACAACACAGACACACAATAAGAGGACACATATTCACAACACAGACACACAATAAGAGGACACATATTCACAACACAGACACACAATAAGAGGACACATATTCACAACACAGACACACAATAAGAGGACACATATTCACAACATAATGGAACGTCTTATGACACGAGAGAGGGAGATAAATAGAGAGAGAGAGAGAGAGAGAGAGAGAGATTTCATCAGGGCCCGGCCCCTGACCACCAAGGAGTGTATTTGCATGTACATTAACACTATGATCGCCGTGGACGAGTTTACACGTCATTCCTAGCCATGCTCATTCTGCCGAAGACGCCGTAACTCGTCTTTGATGTCAATATTTAAAAAATCTGTCATCGAAATCATATTTCCTTTCCGGAGCCCTGAGACACACTGCAAAGCTCCACTCAACTCTCTAGCGGTTCAAGAGCGCCATCTGGTGGCCGATCGGCAGATCGCCAACCGGAAATTAACCTTTGAACCGGTAGTGCTCATCCATATGTGGTCCGGGCACTCGCTATCGTTAGAGAGACTCCGTATTGACACAGTGAACATCGATCGGTGCAAATAACTCGAAAAAACAACATGATTTGGACGTATACTATTATACAACCTGGAAATGGATCGGGCATTTCTCCATCCCATAATAGAAAAAATTCTGTTCCACGCTCATCTGCCAGCGGCGCGAGGAAGCCACGGTAAGATTCAGCATTATATTCTAACTAAGGCTGTCAAATATATCGCGTTAATATCGCGTTAACTCCCGATTCTATTAATGCCACTAATTTTTTTAACTCAAGATTAACTAAAAAAAAAAATTTTTTTTTTTTTTTTTTTTTTTTACTAGACTTCACTCAGGTGTATTATTGATGCTCTCATTGATACTATGTTTGTTTCTGAAGTGTGTGTGTGTGTGTGTGTGTGTGTGTGTGTGTGTGTGTGTGTGTGTGTGTGTGTGTGTGTGAGATATAGAGAGAGAGGGGGGTGAGAGAGATGAGGAAGGGGCAAAAGAGAAAAAGAGCTGGGAGAGTGTGTGTGTGAGGGAGAGAGGGGGGTGTGTGATTAATCAGCCCTTGTGTGTGTGAATGTAACAAGTTCCTAACGTTTTCTTTCCCCTATTATTTCATGCACACTTTATTCATTGTTTTAAATTATTATTTTCTTTTAAGTTATTTTGTGCATCACTCTGTTTTGAATTTGATGCAAATTTGCAATGCATGAGGGTCATCCTTTTGTGTTAAATGGCTGCACAAAGCAAGCATTTGTTGACTCGCATGTTGATAAGAGTATTAAAACTTGGAACTTGAAAAAGATCTGTTTAAGGTAAAAAAATAAATAAAAAAAAGGTGCGATTAATTTGCGATTAATCGCAAGTTAACTATGGACAATCATGCGATTAATCGAGTTAAATATTTTAATCGTTTGACAGCACTAATTCTAACGTATTCCATATAAACTGCTATGATGAACATATGACCCACTCTGGATGAATCATCTAACGCTGCCCACGGAATTATAAACGATCCCCCGCCCATCCGGTCATCATCAGATGATGCGTAGAAACTTCTAGAACCACGTCCAGTTGACATTTTTTATCTCGCACAGATTCCTACCAAACTGTATTTGATCATCAATATAATGCATTTAGGGCTATAAATCACGTTCTGAAGAAAGCTGCAGAAAATGATAAAAACATACTTATACTTTAGACCATATTTTAGTATGAATATGTGAATGAAAAAGTTTAACGTTGCTACACCCTGAACAATACATATAGGACATTGAATGGGCCATAATAATGGCAATTTAGCAATAGAATTTAAAAAGTTATAGCCCTGCAAAGAAGGGGAACTTCTCCATAGACAAATAGAGCTGGCGAGGGATGGTAAATTATGAATTTAACCCATGGCGATTAAAGTGTTAATATTCCAGTATTATTCAGGTGTAACACATCACCAGGTAGGAGTGTTTATTGAGGCAGAGTAAAACCAGTGCTATAGATAACATTCAGCCACTAGATGTCGCACTAGAGCACCAGCGTGTCATTTATCCAATCAGGTGCATTCCACGTGGGGACATGGGAAGTAGGGAGGGGATACTGGCAGTCTGGTTGGCAGTTTGATTCATCTTTAAGGTGGCAATGAAAGTCATCCAAAAGGATCTGGAGGATTTAAAAGCCTCAATGAACATGATGTCATCGCACATGGCGACTCTGACTAAATAGCAATCCATCATAACAGATCTGATGGCTGAAATCAAACGGCTTAAAAATGCAAAGAGTGGAACAAGAAAAGAAAATAGTCAACAAATCCGGGTTGACAATTTAGAGCAATATTCATGTATGAATGACGTAATACTAATAATTACAGGCCTAGCAATCAAAGCACGGAGCTACCTCCATGCGGTGAAACGCCCCAGTTCGGAGAGCAGCCCGGAACTTGAAAAGTCAACTGAGGAGCAGATGAAGGCATTTCTGCATGGAAAGGATATTGTCATTGACACTACTGACAATATTGAAGCCTGCCATTCATTCCCAGTTGGGAAAGACAAGGATAAGTCAGCTATACCGGCAATAATTGGGAGCATGGACCAACTGGAGACATTTGACAGAGACTAATAAGCTCACTGTGTCCACCACTGGTGTTAAACTGGGAGATCACCATCTACTGAAGAACTGTATTTTTCACGACATGTTAACACTTTGAGCGCCACGCCGGGTTTTCCTTTTTACCCGCTGAATGCCACCATCGGCGCCAATGTTAACGTTAATATCGCCTAATCTATGTTTTAAATTATGGCTATGTGTCTAATCTGCCCATCGCATTATCAAAGACTATTTTCCAGTCAGTGCTGTCAAGGCAGATTGTTTTTTTATCGCGTCGTTTCCGTTTCAGAGCATTTAGAAAAGCACCCGTTTTCAGATAAAAAACAGCCCATTCTGGAGCATTCTATGAAAATCGTCTTTTACTGTAATATTCCACAACGTTGATATTCGTTGGCCTTTTTATGAATCGTTTTCAAATAAACGCTAGATGATCAATATTATACGTGCACGCAAGCACATTCGAGCCGCGCACGGATAATCGCCCCGTTGATTTCCTCTCTGACTTTTACAGTGAAACCGAAAGCGGACATTTCACAAAACAGCTTATCAGACATCAGATGGTATCCAACTGGTATATTCCAATTCCTGATCACCATTCTAAAAAATCGATAAGTGTATGGATCCAACGCGATACAGTAGAACTCCATGATCAGCGGGGCTCTGATGTTCCAGAATGAACTGTGGTAACCCCGGCTGGATCAGTGGACTGGAAAATGTGGAGTACCGGATTTTTTTCCCCATTCATTTTCATTGAGTCCATTCCAAAATCACTTATGTCATCTGGGAGACGACAGGGGGCGCTTTTTTCCACAATGATCGCCGGCGCCGCTCGGCTATACTCGGGTAGGCTCGGGTGATGCAATATGATTTCAGATCGCTAAAACAAATTAAAAAAAAAATTCAGAGAAATCTCGTGAGTGGCTTTCAAACGCCTATAAAAAAACACGAGATATCTCGTGAGTGGCACGGAAAGTATTGTGCCTTAACATAGAAAAACAACAACATTCATTATGAACTTTAAGCCGTTTGATCCCTCTTCACCTGACTGTTATAATTCTGATGTTGACCCAGATTTAAATCTCTATTCTTCAATTGATTAAACTAAAATCTGTAATTCTTATAGTGAGACTCAATTCAATAACCTTTAACATTTACCCATTACTTATCTACACTTAAACATGAGTTTTCTGTTATTGCGTTGTCAGAAACATGGCTAACAGAAGATTCTAAAGATTTTTTTTTATTAACAAATTATAATTCGGTTCACCATGTGAGACAGAATAGAAATGGAGGCGGAGTATCATTGTTTATTCATGGTGACTATGCATTTAAAAACAGAGAGGATCTCTGTCTGAAGCCTGATATGGAGCTCTCTGGTGTCTCTGGTGGCAAGAATGTTATTGTCTGTGTTGTTTACTGCCCACCTGACTCAGCCATTAAAGATTTCAATGACAATTTGCTCAGCTCTCTTGATCTGATAAGTAAAAAGAATAAACCCTGTTTAATTTTTGGTGGTTTTAACATTGACCTTTTTAAAAGTAAACCAGATAACCTTAGTGGGGATTTCCTCAATATCCTTTATTCAAATAACTTCTTTCCTCTTATCTATAAACCTACATGAGTAACAGAATCACGAGAATCTTTGATTGACAACATCTTAACTAACTCTTTGAATAATGATATCAAATCTGGGATTTTGTACTCCAACCTGTCAGACCATTCTCCTATATTTCTTGTGATATCTCTAAAGATCAGTAGAGCAAAACATACTCTTAGAAAATAATCTACAAAACAATCATGAGCAAGTCAAATATAGATAAATGTCATAGCAGCATGAGGGGGGGGGGGGGTACAGGTAGGATAGGTACTGTAGTAATAGTAATAGAACATAGAACAAAGAAAGTAGTAATGATAATAGTGATAACAGTAGTAGTAGTGAACAGTAGTGAGTGGCAGGATTCAATCAGACAGTAGAAATAGTCTCCAATCAAAGGCATGCTGTGAAGCTGTCCTTAACCAAGATATTACAACACAACAACATAGTGAAGCAGACTCATAAAGACTTACCCTGCAGTCTCTGCAGCAGAGGCCGTTGCTGCACATGGCATCGTGGGTTAGAGTGCACTTCTTACAGCAGGCCCCCCCACTCCGAGGCCGAGCACACTCCTACAGGACAACATGGAGGTTAGAGTACACTCCTACAGGACAACATGAAGGTTAGAGTACACTCCTACAGGACAACATGGAGGTTACACTCCTACAGGACAACATGGAGGTTAGAGTACACTCCTACAGGACAACATGAAGGTTAGAGTACACTCCTACAGGACAACATGAAGGTTAGAGTACACTCCTACAGGACAACATGGAGGTTAGAGTACACTCCTACAGGACAACATGGAGGTTAGAGTACACTCCTACAGGACAACATGGAGGTTAGAGTACACTCCTACAGGACAACATGAAGGTTACACTCCTACAGGACAACATGAAGGTTAGAGTACACTCCTACAGGACAACATGAAGGTTAGAGTACACTCCTACAGGACAACATGGAGGTTACACTCCTACAGGACAACATGGAGGTTAGAGTACACTCCTACAGGACAACATGAAGGTTAGAGTACACTCCTACAGGACAACATGAAGGTTAGAGTACACTCCTACAGGACAACATGGAGGTTAGAGTACACTCCTACAGGACAACATGGAGGTTAGAGTACACTCCTACAGGACAACATGGAGGTTAGAGTACACTCCTACAGGACAACATGAAGGTTACACTCCTACAGGACAACATGAAGGTTAGAGTACACTCCTACAGGACAACATGGAGGTTAGAGTACACTCCTACAGGACAACATGGAGGTTACACTCCTACAGGACAACATGAAGGTTAGAGTACACTCCTACAGGACAACATGGAGGTTAGAGTACACTCCTACAGGACAACATGAAGGTTACACTCCTACAGGACAACATGGAGGTTAGAGTACACTCCTACAGGACAACATGGAGGTTAGAGTACACTCCTACAGGACAACATGAAGGTTACACTCCTACAGGACAACATGGAGGTTAGAGTACACTCCTACAGGACAACATGGAGGTTAGAGTACACTCCTACAGGACAACATGGAGGTTAGAGTACACTCCTACAGGACAACATGGAGGTTAGAGTACACTCCTACAGGACAACATGAAGGTTACACTCCTACAGGACAACATGGAGGTTAGAGTACACTCCTACAGGACAACATGGAGGTTAGAGTACACTCCTACAGGACAACATGAAGGTTACACTCCTACAGGACAACATGGAGGTTAGAGTACACTCCTACAGGACAACATGAAGGTTACACTCCTACAGGACAACATGGAGGTTAGAGTACACTCCTACAGGACAACATGGAGGTTAGAGTACACTCCTACAGGACAACATGGAGGTTAGAGTACACTCCTACAGGACAACATGGAGGTTACACTCATACAGGACAACATGAAGGTTAGAGTACACTCCTACAGGACAACATGGAGGTTAGAGTACACTCCTACAGGACAACATGGAGGTTAGAGTACACTCCTACAGGACAACATGAAGGTTACACTCCTACAGGACAACATGGAGGTTAGAGTACACTCCTACAGGACAACATGGAGGTTAGAGTACACTCCTACAGGACAACATGAAGGTTACACTCCTACAGGACAACATGGAGGTTAGAGTACACTCCTACAGGACAACATGAAGGTTACACTCCTACAGGACAACATGGAGGTTAGAGTACACTCCTACAGGACAACATGGAGGTTAGAGTACACTCCTACAGGACAACATGAAGGTTACACTCCTACAGGACAACATGGAGGTTAGAGTACACTCCTACAGGACAACATGGAGGTTAGAGTACACTCCTACAGGACAACATGAAGGTTACACTCCTACAGGACAACATGGAGGTTAGAGTACACTCCTACAGGACAACATGAAGGTTACACTCCTACAGGACAACATGGAGGTTAGAGTACACTCCTACAGGACAACATGAAGGTTAGAGTACACTCCTACAGGACAACATGAAGGTTACACTCCTACAGGACAACATGGAGGTTAGAGTACACTCCTACAGGACAACATGGAGGTTACACTCCTACAGGACAACATGAAGGTTAGAGTACACTCCTACAGGACAACATGAAGGTTAGAGTACACTCCTACAGGACAACATGAAGGTTACACTCCTACAGGACAACATGGAGGTTAGAGTACACTCCTACAGGACAACATGAAGGTTACACTCCTACAGGACAACATGGAGGTTAGAGTACACTCCTACAGGACAACATGGAGGTTAGAGTACACTCCTACAGGACAACATGGAGGTTAGAGTACACTCCTACAGGACAACATGGAGGTTAGAGTACACTCCTACAGGACAACATGGAGGTTAGAGTACACTCCTACAGGACAACATGGAGGTTACACTCCTACAGGACAACATGGAGGTTAGAGTACACTCCTACAGGACAACATGAAGGTTACACTCCTACAGGACAACATGGAGGTTAGAGTACACTCCTACAGGAAAACATGAAGGTTAGAGTACACTCCTACAGGACAACATGGAGGTTAGAGTACACTCCTACAGGACAACATGGAGGTTAGAGTACACTCCTACAGGACAACATGAAGGTTACACTCCTACAGGACAACATGAAGGTTACACTCCTACAGGACAACATGAAGGTTAGAGTACACTCCTACAGGACAACATGAAGGTTAGAGTACACTCCTACAGGACAACATGGAGGTTAGAGTACACTCCTACAGGACAACATGGAGGTTAGAGTACACTCCTACAGGACAACATGAAGGTTAGAGTACACTCCTACAGGACAACATGGAGGTTAGAGTACACTCCTACAGGACAACATGAAGGTTAGAGTACACTCCTACAGGACAACATGAAGGTTAGAGTACACTCCTACAGGACAACATGAAGGTTACACTCCTACAGGACAACATGGAGGTTAGAGTACACTCCTACAGGACAACATGAAGGTTAGAGTACACTCCTACAGGACAACATGGAGGTTACACTCCTACAGGACAACATGGAGGTTACACTCCTACAGGACAACATGGAGGTTAGAGTACACTCCTACAGGACAACATGGAGGTTAGAGTACACTCCTACAGGACAACATGGAGGTTAGAGTACACTCCTACAGGACAACATGAAGGTTAGAGTACACTCCTACAGGACAACATGGAGGTTAGAGTACACTCCTACAGGACAACATGGAGGTTACACTCCTACAGGACAACATGGAGGTTAGAGTACACTCCTACAGGACAACATGGAGGTTAGAGTACACTCCTACAGGACAACATGAAGGTTAGAGTACACTCCTACAGGACAACATGGAGGTTAGAGTACACTCCTACAGGACAACATGGAGGTTAGAGTACACTCCTACAGGACAACATGGAGGCTAGAGTACACTCCTACAGGACAACATGGAGGTTAGAGTACACTCCTACAGGACAACATGGAGGTTAGAGTACACTCCTACAGGACAACATGAAGGTTACACTCCTACAGGACAACATGAAGGTTAGAGTACACTCCTACAGGACAACATGGAGGTTAGAGTACACTCCTACAGGACAACATGAAGGTTACACTCCTACAGGACAACATGAAGGTTAGAGTACACTCCTACAGGACAACATGGAGGTTAGAGTACACTCCTACAGGACAACATGAAGGTTACACTCCTACAGGACAACATGAAGGTTAGAGTACACTCCTACAGGACAACATGGAGGTTAGAGTACACTCCTACAGGACAACATGAAGGTTAGAGTACACTCCTACAGGACAACATGGAGGTTAGAGTACACTCCTACAGGACAACATGGAGGTTACACTCCTACAGGACAACATGAAGGTTAGAGTACACTCCTACAGGACAACATGGAGGTTAGAGTACACTCCTACAGGACAACATGAAGGTTAGAGTACACTCCTACAGGACAACATGGAGGTTAGAGTACACTCCTACAGGACAACATGGAGGTTACACTCCTACAGGACAACATGAAGGTTAGAGTACACTCCTACAGGACAACATGGAGGTTAGAGTACACTCCTACAGGACAACATGAAGGTTAGAGTACACTCCTACAGGACAACATGAAGGTTAGAGTACACTCCTACAGGACAACATGGAGGTTACACTCCTACAGGACAACATGGAGGTTAGAGTATACTCCTACAGGACAACATGGAGGTTAGAGTACACTCCTACAGGACAACATGAAGGTTAGAGTACACTCCTACAGGACAACATGGAGGTTACACTCCTACAGGACAACATGGAGGTTAGAGTACACTCCTACAGGACAACATGGAGGTTAGAGTACACTCCTACAGGACAACATGGAGGTTAGAGTACACTCCTACAGGACAACATGGAGGTTAGAGTACACTCCTACAGGACAACATGAAGGTTACACTCCTACAGGACAACATGGAGGTTAGAGTACACTCCTACAGGACAACATGAAGGTTAGAGTACACTCCTACAGGACAACATGAAGGTTACACTCCTACAGGACAACATGAAGGTTAGAGTACACTCCTACAGGACAACATGAAGGTTAGAGTACACTCCTACAGGACAACATGAAGGTTACACTCCTACAGGACAACATGAAGGTTAGAGTACACTCCTACAGGACAACATGAAGGTTAGAGTACACTCCTACAGGACAACATGGAGGTTAGAGTACACTCCTACAGGACAACATGAAGGTTAGAGTACACTCCTACAGGACAACATGGAGGTTACACTCCTACAGGACAACATGAAGGTTACACTCCTACAGGACAACATGAAGGTTAGAGTACACTCCTACAGGACAACATGAAGGTTACACTCCTACAGGACAACATGAAGGTTACACTCCTACAGGACAACATGGAGGTTACACTCCTACAGGACAACATGAAGGTTAGAGTACACTCCTACAGGACAACATGAAGGTTAGAGTACACTCCTACAGGACAACATGAAGGTTAGAGTACACTCCTACAGGACAACATGGAGGTTAGAGTACACTCCTACAGGACAACATGAAGGTTAGAGTACACTCCTACAGGACAACATGGAGGTTAGAGTACACTCCTACAGGACAACATGGAGGTTACACTCCTACAGGACAACATGGAGGTTAGAGTACACTCCTACAGGACAACATGGAGGTTAGAGTACACTCCTACAGGACAACATGGAGGTTAGAGTACACTCCTACAGGACAACATGAAGGTTAGAGTACACTCCTACAGGACAACATGGAGGTTAGAGTACACTCCTACAGGACAACATGGAGGTTAGAGTACACTCCTACAGGACAACATGAAGGTTACACTCCTACAGGACAACATGGAGGTTAGAGTACACTCCTACAGGACAACATGGAGGTTACGCTCCTACAGGACAACATGGAGGTTGGAGTACACTCCTACAGGACAACATGAAGGTCAGAGTACACTCCTACAGGACAACATGGAGGTTACACTCCTACAGGACAACATGGAGGTTACACTCCTACAGGACAACATGGAGGTTACACTCCTACAGGACAACATGAAGGTTAGAGTACACTCCTACAGGACAACATGAAGGTTAGAGTACACTCCTACAGGACAACATGGAGGTTAGAGTACACTCCTACAGGACAACATGGAGGTTAGAGTACACTCCTACAGGACAACATGAAGGTTAGAGTACACTCCTACAGGACAACATGGAGGTTAGAGTACACTCCTACAGGACAACATGAAGGTTACACTCCTACAGGACAACATGAAGGTTAGAGTACACTCCTACAGGACAACATGGAGGTTACACTCCTACAGGACAACATGAAGGTTACACTCCTACAGGACAACATGGAGGTTGGAGTACACTCCTACAGGACAACATGGAGGTTAGAGTACACTCCTACAGGACAACATAGAGGTTAGAGTACACTCCTACAGGACAACATGAAGGTTAGAGTACACTCCTACAGGACAACATGAAGGTTAGAGTACACTCCTACAGGACAACATGAAGGTTAGAGTACACTCCTACAGGACAACATGAAGGTTAGAGTACACTCCTACAGGACAACATGAAGGTTAGAGTACACTCCTACAGGACAACATGAAGGTTAGAGTACACTCCTACAGGACAACATGAAGGTTAGAGTACACTCCTACAGGACAACATGGAGGTTAGAGTACACTCCTACAGGACAACATGGAGGTTAGAGTACACTCCTACAGGACAACATGAAGGTTAGAGTACACTCCTACAGGACAACATGAAGGTTAGAGTACACTCCTACAGGACAACATGAAGGTTACACTCCTACAGGACAACATGAAGGTTACACTCCTACAGGACAACATGAAGGTTACACTCCTACAGGACAACATGGAGGTTAGAGTACACTCCTACAGGACAACATGAAGGTTAGAGTACACTCCTACAGGACAACATGAAGGTTAGAGTACACTCCTACAGGACAACATGGAGGTTAGAGTACACTCCTACAGGACAACATGAAGGTTAGAGTACACTCCTACAGGACAACATGAAGGTTAGAGTACACTCCTACAGGACAACATGAAGGTTAGAGTACACTCCTACAGGACAACATGAAGGTTAGAGTACACTCCTACAGGACAACATGGAGGTTAGAGTACACTCCTACAGGACAACATGAAGGTTAGAGTACACTCCTACAGGACAACATGGAGGTTAGAGTACACTCCTACAGGACAACATGGAGGTTAGAGTACACTCCTACAGGACAACATGAAGGTTACACTCCTACAGGACAACATGGAGGTTAGAGTACACTCCTACAGGACAACATGGAGGTTAGAGTACACTCCTACAGGACAACATGGAGGTTAGAGTACACTCCTACAGGACAACATGGAGGTTAGAGTACACTCCTACAGGACAACATGGAGGTTAGAGTACACTCCTACAGGACAACATGGAGGTTAGAGTACACTCCTACAGGACAACATGAAGGTTAGAGTACACTCCTACAGGACAACATGAAGGTTAGAGTACACTCTTACAGGACAACATGGAGGTTAGAGTACACTCCTACAGGACAACATGGAGGTTAGAGTACACTCCTACAGGACAACATGGAGGTTAGAGTACACTCCTACAGGACAACATGAAGGTTAGAGTACACTCCTACAGGACAACATGAAGGTTAGAGTACACTCCTACAGGACAACATGAAGGTTAGAGTACACTCCTACAGGACAACATGAAGGTTAGAGTACACTCCTACAGGACAACATGAAGGTTAGAGTACACTCCTACAGGACAACATGAAGGTTAGAGTACACTCCTACAGGACAACATGAAGGTTAGAGTACACTCCTACAGGACAACATGAAGGTTAGAGTACACTCCTACAGGACAACATGAAGGTTAGAGTACACTCCTACAGGACAACATGAAGGTTAGAGTACACTCCTACAGGACAACATGAAGGTTAGAGTACACTCCTACAGGACAACATGAAGGTTAGAGTACACTCCTACAGGACAACATGGAGGTTACACTCCTACAGGACAACATGAAGGTTAGAGTACACTCCTACAGGACAACATGAAGGTTAGAGTACACTCCTACAGGACAACATGGAGGTTACACTCCTACAGGACAACATGAAGGTTAGAGTACACTCCTACAGGACAACATGAAGGTTAGAGTACACTCCTACAGGACAACATGAAGGTTAGAGTACACTCCTACAGGACAACATGGAGGTTACACTCCTACAGGACAACATGGAGGTTAGAGTACACTCCTACAGGACAACATGAAGGTTACACTCCTACAGGACAACATGGAGGTTAGAGTACACTCCTACAGGACAACATGAAGGTTACACTCCTACAGGACAACATGGAGGTTAGAGTACACTCCTACAGGACAACATGAAGGTTACACTCCTACAGGACAACATGGAGGTTACACTCCTACAGGACAACATGAAGGTTAGAGTACACTCCTACAGGACAACATGAAGGTTAGAGTACACTCCTACAGGACAACATGGAGGTTACACTCCTACAGGACAACATGGAGGTTAGAGTACACTCCTACAGGACAACATGAAGGTTACACTCCTACAGGACAACATGGAGGTTAGAGTACACTCCTACAGGACAACATGAAGGTTACACTCCTACAGGACAACATGGAGGTTAGAGTACACTCCTACAGGACAACATGAAGGTTACACTCCTACAGGACAACATGGAGGTTACACTCCTACAGGACAACATGGAGGTTAGAGTACACTCCTACAGGACAACATGAAGGTTACACTCCTACAGGACAACATGGAGGTTAGAGTACACTCCTACAGGACAACATGAAGGTTACACTCCTACAGGACAACATGGAGGTTAGAGTACACTCCTACAGGACAACATGGAGGTTAGAGTACACTCCTACAGGACAACATGGAGGTTAGAGTACACTCCTACAGGACAACATGGAGGTTAGAGTACACTCCTACAGGACAACATGGAGGTTAGAGTACACTCCTACAGGACAACATGGAGGCTACACTCCTACAGGACAACATGGAGGTTAGAGTACACTCCTACAGGACAACATGAAGGTTAGAGTACACTCCTACAGGACAACATGGAGGTTAGAGTACACTCCTACAGGACAACATGAAGGTTACACTCCTACAGGACAACATGAAGGTTACACTCCTACAGGACAACATGAAGGTTAGAGTACACTCCTACAGGACAACATGGAGGTTACACTCCTACAGGACAACATGGAGGTTAGAGTACACTCCTACAGGACAACATGGACGTTACACTCCTACAGGACAACATGAAGGTTAGAGTACACTCCTACAGGACAACATGAAGGTTAGAGTACACTCCTACAGGACAACATGGAGGTTACACTCCTACAGGACAACATGGAGGTTAGAGTACACTCCTACAGGACAACATGAAGGTTAGAGTACACTCCTACAGGACAACATGGAGGTTACACTCCTACAGGACAACATGGAGGTTAGAGTACACTCCTACAGGACAACATGAAGGTTACACTCCTACAGGACAACATGAAGGTTACACTCCTACAGGACAACATGAAGGTTAGAGTACACTCCTACAGGACAACATGAAGGTTAGAGTACACTCCTACAGGACAACATGAAGGTTACACTCCTACAGGACAACATAAAGGTTACACTCCTACAGGACAACATGGAGGTTACACTCCTACAGGACAACATGAAGGTTAGAGTACACTCCTACAGGACAACATGAAGGTTACACTCCTACAGGACAACATGAAGGTTAGAGTACACTCCTACAGGACAACATGGAGGTTAGAGACACTCCTACAGGACAACATGAAGGTTAGAGTACACTCCTACAGGACAACATGAAGGTTAGAGTACACTCCTACAGGACAACATGAAGGTTACACTCCTACAGGACAACATAAAGGTTACACTCCTACAGGACAACATGGAGGTTGAGTACACTCCTACAGGACAACATGAAGGTTACACTCCTACAGGACAACATGAAGGTTAGTCACTCCTACAGGACAACATGAAGGTTACACTCCTACAGGACAACATGAAGGTTACACTCCTACAGGACAACATGAAGGTTACACTCCTACAGGACAACATGGAGGTTACACTCCTACAGGACAACATGAAGGTTAGAGTACACTCCTACAGGACAACATGGAGGTTAGAGTACACTCCTACAGGACAACATGAAGGTTAGAGTACACTCCTACAGGACAACATGAAGGTTAGAGTACACTCCTACAGGACAACATGAAGGTTAGAGTACACTCCTACAGGACAACATGAAGGTTAGAGTACACTCCTACAGGACAACATGGAGGTTAGAGTACACTCCTACAGGACAACATGAAGGTTACACTCCTACAGGACAACATGGAGGTTAGAGTACACTCCTACAGGACAACATGAAGGTTAGAGTACACTCCTACAGGACAACATGGAGGTTACACTCCTACAGGACAACATGGAGGTTAGAGTACACTCCTACAGGACAACATGGAGGTTAGAGTACACTCCTACAGGACAACATGGAGGTTAGAGTACACTCCTACAGGACAACATGGAGGTTAGAGTACACTCCTACAGGACAACATGGAGGTTAGAGTACACTCCTACAGGACAACATGGAGGTTAGAGTACACTCCTACAGGACAACATGAAGGTTAGAGTACACTCCTACAGGACAACATGGAGGTTAGAGTACACTCCTACAGGACAACATGAAGGTTAGAGTACACTCCTACAGGACAACATGAAGGTTACACTCCTACAGGACAACATGAAGGTTACACTCCTACAGGACAACATGGAGGTTAGAGTACACTCCTACAGGACAACATGAAGGTTACACTCCTACAGGACAACATGGAGGTTACACTCCTACAGGACAACATGAAGGTTAGAGTACACTCCTACAGGACAACATGAAGGTTAGAGTACACTCCTACAGGACAACATGAAGGTTAGAGTACACTCCTACAGGACAACATGGAGGTTAGAGTACACTCCTACAGGACAACATGGAGGTTAGAGTACACTCCTACAGGACAACATGAAGGTTACACTCCTACAGGACAACATGGAGGTTACACTCCTACAGGACAACATGAAGGTTAGAGTACACTCCTACAGGACAACATGGAGGTTAGAGTACACTCCTACAGGACAACATGGAGGTTAGAGTACACTCCTACAGGACAACATGAAGGTTAGAGTACACTCCTACAGGACAACATGAAGGTTAGAGTACACTCCTACAGGACAACATGAAGGTTAGAGTACACTCCTACAGGACAACATGAAGGTTAGAGTACACTCCTACAGGACAACATGGAGGTTAGAGTACACTCCTACAGGACAACATGAAGGTTAGAGTACACTCCTACAGGACAACATGGAGGTTAGAGTACACTCCTACAGGACAACATGGAGGTTACACTCCTACAGGACAACATGGAGGTTAGAGTACACTCCTACAGGACAACATGAAGGTTACACTCCTACAGGACAACATGAAGGTTAGAGTACACTCCTACAGGACAACATGGAGGTTAGAGTACACTCCTACAGGACAACATGGAGGTTACACTCCTACAGGACAACATGAAGGTTAGAGTACACTCCTACAGGACAACATGGAGGTTAGAGTACACTCCTACAGGACAACATGAAGGTTAGAGTACACTCCTACAGGACAACATGGAGGTTAGAGTACACTCCTACAGGACAACATGAAGGTTAGAGTACACTCCTACAGGACAACATGGAGGTTAGAGTACACTCCTACAGGACAACATGGAGGTTAGAGTACGCTCCTACAGGACAACATGAAGGTTAGAGTACACTCCTACAGGACAACATGGAGGTTAGAGTACACTCCTACAGGACAACATGGAGGTTAGAGTACACTCCTACAGGACAACATGGAGGTTAGAGTACACTCCTACAGGACAACATGAAGGTTAGAGTACACTCCTACAGGACAACATGGAGGTTAGAGTACACTCCTACAGGACAACATGAAGGTTAGAGTACACTCCTACAGGACAACATGAAGGTTACACTCCTACAGGACAACATGAAGGTTACACTCCTACAGGACAACATGGAGGTTAGAGTACACTCCTACAGGACAACATGAAGGTTACACTCCTACAGGACAACATGGAGGTTACACTCCTACAGGACAACATGAAGGTTAGAGTACACTCCTACAGGACAACATGAAGGTTAGAGTACACTCCTACAGGACAACATGAAGGTTAGAGTACACTCCTACAGGACAACATGGAGGTTACACTCCTACAGGACAACATGGAGGTTAGAGTACACTCCTACAGGACAACATGAAGGTTACACTCCTACAGGACAACATGGAGGTTAGAGTACACTCCTACAGGACAACATGAAGGTTACACTCCTACAGGACAACATGGAGGTTAGAGTACACTCCTACAGGACAACATGAAGGTTAGAGTACACTCCTACAGGACAACATGGAGGTTAGAGTACACTCCTACAGGACAACATGAAGGTTACACTCCTACAGGACAACATGAAGGTTACACTCCTACAGGACAACATGAAGGTTAGAGTACACTCCTACAGGACAACATGGAGGTTACACTCCTACAGGACAACATGGAGGTTAGAGTACACTCCTACAGGACAACATGGAGGTTACACTCCTACAGGACAACATGAAGGTTAGAGTACACTCCTACAGGACAACATGAAGGTTAGAGTACACTCCTACAGGACAACATGGAGGTTACACTCCTACAGGACAACATGGAGGTTAGAGTACACTCCTACAGGACAACATGAAGGTTAGAGTACACTCCTACAGGACAACATGGAGGTTACACTCCTACAGGACAACATGGAGGTTAGAGTACACTCCTACAGGACAACATGAAGTACACTCCTACAGGACAACATGAAGGTTACACTCCTACAGGACAACATGAGGTTAGAGTACACTCCTACAGGACAACATGAAGGTTAGAGTACACATGAAGGTTAGAGTACACTCCTACAGGACAACATGAAGGTTACACTCCTACAGGACAACATGAAGGTTACACTCCTACAGGACAACATGGAGGTTACACTCCTACAGGACAACATGAAGGTTAGAGTACACTCCTACAGGACAACATGAAGGTTACACTCCTACAGGACAACATGAAGGTTAGAGTACACTCCTACAGGACAACATGGAGGTTAGAGACACTCCTACAGGACAACATGAAGGTTAGAGTACACTCCTACAGGACAACATGAAGGTTAGAGTACACTCCTACAGGACAACATGAGGTTAGAGTTAACACTCCTACAGGACAACATGAAGGTAGAGTACACTCCTACAGGACAACATGGAGGTTAGGAGTACACTCCTACAGGACAACATGAAGGTTACACTCCTACAGGACAACATGAAGGTTACACTCCTACAGGACAACATGAAGGTTACACTCCTACAGGACAACATGAAGGTAGTACACTCCTACAGGACAACATGAAGGTTACACTCCTACAGGACAACATGGAGGTTACACTCCTACAGGACAACATGAAGGTTAGAGTACACTCCTACAGGACAACATGGAGGTTAGAGTACACTCCTACAGGACAACATGAAGGTTAGAGTACACTCCTACAGGACAACATGAAGGTTAGAGTACACTCCTACAGGACAACATGAAGGTTAGAGTACACTCCTACAGGACAACATGAAGGTTAGAGTACACTCCTACAGGACAACATGGAGGTTAGAGTACACTCCTACAGGACAACATGAGGTTACACTCCTACAGGACAACATGGAGGTTAGAGTACACTCCTACAGGACAACATGAAGGTTAGAGTACACTCCTACAGGACAACATGGAGGTTACACTCCTACAGGACAACATGGAGGTTAGAGTACACTCCTACAGGACAACATGAGGTTAGAGTACACTCCTACAGGACAACATGGAGGTTAGAGTACACTCCTACAGGACAACATGGAGGTTAGAGTACACTCCTACAGGACAACATGGAGGCTAGAGTACACTCCTACAGGACAACATGGAGGTTAGAGTACACTCCTACAGGACAACATGAAGGTTAGAGTACACTCCTACAGGACAACATGGAGGTTAGAGTACACTCCTACAGGACAACATGAAGGTTAGAGTACACTCCTACAGGACAACATGAAGGTTACACTCCTACAGGACAACATGAAGGTTACACTCCTACAGGACAACATGGAGGTTAGAGTACACTCCTACAGGACAACATGAAGGTTACACTCCTACAGGACAACATGGAGGTTACACTCCTACAGGACAACATGAAGGTTAGAGTACACTCCTACAGGACAACATGAAGGTTAGAGTACACTCCTACAGGACAACATGAAGGTTAGAGTACACTCCTACAGGACAACATGGAGGTTAGAGTACACTCCTACAGGACAACATGGAGGTTAGAGTACACTCCTACAGGACAACATGAAGGTTACACTCCTACAGGACAACATGGAGGTTACACTCCTACAGGACAACATGAAGGTTAGAGTACACTCCTACAGGACAACATGGAGGTTAGAGTACACTCCTACAGGACAACATGGAGGTTAGAGTACACTCCTACAGGACAACATGAAGGTTAGAGTACACTCCTACAGGACAACATGAAGGTTAGAGTACACTCCTACAGGACAACATGAAGGTTAGAGTACACTCCTACAGGACAACATGAAGGTTAGAGTACACTCCTACAGGACAACATGGAGGTTAGAGTACACTCCTACAGGACAACATGAAGGTTAGAGTACACTCCTACAGGACAACATGGAGGTTAGAGTACACTCCTACAGGACAACATGGAGGTTACACTCCTACAGGACAACATGGAGGTTAGAGTACACTCCTACAGGACAACATGAAAGGTTACACTCCTACAGGACAACATGAAGGTTAGAGTACACTCCTACAGGACAACATGGAGGTTAGAGTACACTCCTACAGGACAACATGGAGGTTACACTCCTACAGGACAACATGAAGGTTACACTCCTACAGGACAACATGGAGGTTAGAGTACACTCCTACAGGACAACATGAAGGTTAGAGTACACTCCTACAGGACAACATGGAGGTTAGAGTACACTCCTACAGGACAACATGAAGGTTAGAGTACACTCCTACAGGACAACATGGAGGTTAGAGTACACTCCTACAGGACAACATGGAGGTTAGAGTACAGCTCCTACAGGACAACATGAAGGTTAGAGTACACTCCTACAGGACAACATGGAGGTTAGAGTACACTCCTACAGGACAACATGGAGGTTAGAGTACACTCCTACAGGACAACATGGAGGTTAGAGTACACTCCTACAGGACAACATGAAGGTTAGAGTACACTCCTACAGGACAACATGGAGGTTAGAGTACACTCCTACAGGACAACATGAAGGTTAGAGTACACTCCTACAGGACAACATGAAGGTTACACTCCTACAGGACAACATGAAGGTTACACTCCTACAGGACAACATGGAGGTTAGAGTACACTCCTACAGGACAACATGAAGGTTACACTCCTACAGGACAACATGGAGGTTACACTCCTACAGGACAACATGAAGTTAGGTACACTCCTACAGGACAACATGAGGTTAGAGTACACTCCTACAGGACAACATGAAGGTAGAGTACACTCCTACAGGACAACATGAGGTGTACACTCCTACAGGACAACATGGAGGTTAGAGTACACTCCTACAGGACAACATGAAGGTTAGAGTACACTCCTACAGGACAACATGGAGGTTAGAGTACACTCCTACAGGACAACATGAAGGTGTACACTCCTACAGGACAACATGGAGGTTAGAGTACACTCCTACAGGACAACATGAAGGTTACACTCCTACAGGACAACATGGAGGTTAGAGTACACTCCTACAGGACAACATGAAGGTTAGAGTACACTCCTACAGGACAACATGGAGGTTAGAGTACACTCCTACAGGACAACATGAAGGTTAGAGTACACTCCTACAGGACAACATGAAGGTTAGAGTACACTCCTACAGGACAACATGAGGTTAGAGTACACTCCTACAGGACAACATGAGGTTACACTCCTACAGGACAACATGAAGGTTACTCCTACAGGACAACATGGAGGTTAGCACTCCTACAGGACAACATGAAGGTTACACTCTACAGGACAACATGAAGGGTACACTCCTACAGGACAACATGAAGGTTACACTCCTACAGGACAACATGAAGG
>NC_140176.1:29920611-29933538 GCF_963971535.1 Notolepis coatsorum | reverse complement strand
TACACTCCTACAGGACAACATGGAGGTTACACTCCTACAGGACAACATGAAGGTTAGAGTACACTCCTACAGGACAACATGAGGTAGAGTACACTCCTACAGGACAACATGAAGGTTAGAGTACACTCCTACAGGACAACATGAAGGTTAGAGTACACTCCTACAGGACAACATGAAGGTTAGAGTACACTCCTACAGGACAACATGGAGGTTAGATACACTCCTACAGGACAACATGAAGGTTAGAGTACACTCTACAGGAAACATGGAGGTTAGAGTACACTCCTACAGGACAACATGAAGGTTAGAGTACACTCTACAGGACAACATGGAGAGTACACTCCTACAGGACACATGAGGTTACACTCCTACAGGACAACATGGAGTTAGAGTACACTCCTACAGGACAACATAGGGGTTAGAGTACACTCCTACAGGACAACATGGAGGTTAGAGTACACTCCTACAGGACAACATGAGGTTAGAGTACACTCCTACAGGACAACATGGAGGTTAGAGTACACTCCTACAGGACAACATGGAAGGTTAGAGTACACTCCTACAGGACAACATGGAGTTAAGTACACTCCTACAGGACAACATGAAGGTTAGAGTACACTCCTACAGGACAACATGAAGGTTAGAGACCTACCCTCCTACAGGACAACATGAAGGTAGACACTCCTACAGGACAACATGAGGTTACACTCCTACTGGACAACATGGAGTTAGAGTACACTCCTACAGGACAACATGAGTTACACTCCTACAGGACAACATGAAGGGTACACTCCTACAGGACAACATGAAGGTTAGAGTACACTCCTACAGGACAACATGAGGTAGAGTACACTCCTACAGGACAACATGAAGGTTAGTACACTCCTACAGGACAACATGAGGTTAGAGTACACTCCTACAGGACAACATGGAGGTTAGAGTACACCTACAGGACAACGAGAGGTAGAGGTACACTCCTACAGGACAACATAGGGTAGGTACACTCCTACAGGACAACATGAGGTTAGAGTACACTCCTACAGGACAACATGAGGTTAGGTACACTCCTACAGGACAATATGTTAGAGTACACTCCTACAGGACAACATGAAGGTTAGAGTACACTCCTACAGGACAACAGGAGGTAGAGTACACTCCTACAGACAACATGAGGTTAGAGTACACTCCTACAGGGACAACATGGAGGTTAGAGTACACTCCTACAGGACAACATGAGGTTAGAGTACACTCCTACAGGACAACATGGAGGTTGAGTACACTCCTACAGGACAACATGGAGGTTAGAGTACACTCCTACAGGACAACATGGAGGTTAGAGTAACTCCTACAGGACAACATGAGGTAGAGTACACTCCTACAGGACAACATGAAGGTTAGAGTACACTCCTACAGGACAACATGGAGGTTAGAGTACACTCCTACAGGACAACATGGAGGTTACACTCCTACAGGACAACATGAAGGTTAGAGTACACTCCTACAGGACAACATGGAGGTTAGAGTACACTCCTACAGGACAACATGAAGGTTAGAGTACACTCCTACAGGACAACATGGAGGTTAGAGTACACTCCTACAGGACAACATGAAGGTTAGAGTACACTCCTACAGGACAACATGGAGGTTAGAGTACACTCCTACAGGACAACATGGAGGTTAGGGTACCTCCTACAGGACAACATGAAGGTTAGAGTACACTCCTACAGGACAACATGGAGGTTAGAGTACACTCCTACAGGACAACATGGAGGTTAGAGTACACTCCTACAGGACAACATGGAGGTTAGAGTACACTCCTACAGGACAACATGAAGG
Organism: Notolepis coatsorum; assembly: GCF_963971535.1. NCBI lineage: Eukaryota > Metazoa > Chordata > Actinopteri > Aulopiformes > Paralepididae > Notolepis > Notolepis coatsorum. Next base: position 29,931,702 of record NC_140176.1, on the reverse strand, counting down.
TTAGAGTACACTCCTACAGGACAACATGGAGGTTAGAGTACACTCCTACAGGACAACATGGAAGGTTAGAGTACACTCCTACAGGACAACATGAAGGTTACACTCCTACAGGACAACATGAAGGTTACACTCCTACAGGACAACATGGAGGTTAGAGTACACTCCTACAGGACACATGAAGGTACACTCACAGAAACATGGAGGTTTGGTACACTCCTACAGGACAACATGAAGGTTAGAGTACACTCCTACAGGACAACATGAAGGTTAGAGTACACTCCTACAGGACAACATGAAGGTTAGAGTACACTCCTACAGGACAACATGGAGGTTAAGTACACTCCTACAGGACAACATGGAGGTTAGAGTACACTCCTACAGGACAACATGAAGGTTACACTCCTACAGGACAACATGGAGGTTAGAGTACACTCCTACAGGACAACATGAAGGTTACACTCCTACAGGACAACATGGAGGTTAGAGTACACTCCTACAGGACACATGAAGGTTAGAGTACACTCCTACAGGACAACATGGAGGTTAGAGTACACTCCTACAGGACAACATGAAGGATTACCTCCTACAGGACAACATGAGGTTACACTCCTACAGGACAACATGAAGGTTAGAGTACACTCCTACAGGACACATGGAGGTTACACTCCTACAGGACAACATGGAGGTTAGAGTACACTCCTACAGGACAACATGGACGTTACACTCCTACAGGACAACATGAAGGTTAGAGTACACTCCTACAGGACAACATGAAGGTTAGAGTACACTCCTACAGGACAACATGGAGGTTACACTTCCCTACAGGACAACATGGAGGTTAGAGTACACTCCTACAGGACAACATGAAGGTTAGAGTACATCCTACAGGACAACATGGAGGTTACACTCCTACAGGACAACATGGAGGTTAGAGTACACTCCTACAGGACAACATGAAGGTTACACTCCTACAGGACAACATGAAGGTTACACTCCTACAGGACAACATGAAGGTTAGAGTACACTCCTACAGGACAACATGAAGGTTAGAGTACACTCCTACAGGACAACATGAAGGTTACACTCCTACAGGACAACATAAGGTACACTCCTACAGGACAACATGGAGGTTACACTCTACAGGACAACATGAAGGTTAGAGTACACCTCCTACAGGACAACATGAAGGTTACACTCCTACAGGACAACATGAAGGTTAGAGTACACTCCTACAGGACAACATGGAGGTTAGAAGACACTCCTACAGGACAACATGAAGGTTAGAGTACACTCCTACAGGACAACATGAAGGTTAGAGTACACTCTACAGGACAACATGAGGTTAACTCCTACAGGACAACATAAAGGTTACACTCCTACAGGACAACATGGAGGTTACACTCCTACAGGACAACATGAAGGTTACACTCCTACAGGACAACATGAAGGTACACTCCTACAGGACAACATGAAGGTTACACTCCTACAGGACAACATGAGGTTACACTCCTACAGGACAACATGAAGGTTAGGACACTCCTACAGACAACTGGAGGTTACACTCCTACAGGACAACATGAAGGTTAGAGTACACTCCTACAGGACAACATGGAGGTTAGAGTACACTCCTACAGGACAACATGAAGGTTAGAGTACACTCCTACAGGACAACATGAAGGTTAGAGTACACTCCTACAGGACAACATGAAGGTTAGAGTACACTCCTACAGGACAACATGAGGTTAGAGTACACTCCTACAGGACAACATGGAGGTTAGAGTACACTCCTACAGGACAACATGAAGGTACACTCCTACAGGACAACATGGAGGTTAGAGTACACTCCTACAGGACAACATGAAGGTTAGATACACTCCTACAGGGACAACATGGAGGTTACACTCCTACAGGACAACATGGAGGTTAGAGTACACTCCTACAGGACAACATGGAGGTTAGAGTACACTCCTACAGGACAACATGGAGGTTAGAGTACACTCCTACAGACAACATGGAGGTTAGAGTACACTCCTACAGGACAACATGAGGCTAGAGTACACTCCTACAGGACAACATGGAGGTAGAGTACACTCCTACAGGACAACATGAAGTTAGAGTACACTCCTACAGGACAACATGGAGGTTAGAGTACACTCCTACAGGACAACATGAAGGTTAGAGTACACTCCTACAGGACAACATGAAGGTTACACTCCTACAGGACAACATGAAGGTTACACTCCTACAGGACAACATGGAGGTTAGAGTACACTCCTACAGGACAACATGAAGGTTACACTCTACAGGACAACATGGAGGTTACACCCTACAGGACAACATGAAGGTTAGAGTACACTCCTACAGGACAACATGAAGGTTAGAGTACACTCCTACAGGACAACATGAGGTTAGAGTACACTCCTACAGGACAACATGGAGGTTAGAGTACACTCCTACAGGACAACATGGAGGTTAGAGTACACTCCTACAGGACAACATGAAGGTTAGTACACTCCTACAGGACAACAAGGAGGTTACACTCCTACAGGACAACAGGAAGGTAGAGTACACTCCTACAGGACAACATGGAGGTAGAGTACACTCCTACAGGACAACATGGAGGTTAGAGTACACTCCTACAGGACAACATGAAGGTTAGAGTACACTCCTACAGGACAACATGAAGGTTAGAGTACACCTACAGGACCAACATGAAGGTTAGAGTACACTCCTACAGGACAACATGAAGGTTAGAGTACACTCCTACAGGACAACATGGAGGTTAGAGTACACTCCTACAGGACAACATGAAGGTTAGAGTACACTCCTACAGGACAACATGGAGGTTAGAGTACACTCCTACAGGACAACATGGAGGTTACACTCCTACAGGACAACATGGAGGTTAGAGTACACTCCTACAGGACAACATGAAGGTTACACTCCTACAGGACAACATGAAGGTTAGAGTACACTCCTACAGGACAACATGGAGGTTAGAGTACACTCCTACAGGACAACATGGAGGTTACACTCCTACAGGACAACATGAAGGTTAGAGTACACTCCTACAGGACAACATGGAGGTTAGAGTACACTCCTACAGGACAACATGAAGGTTAGAGTACACTCCTACAGGACAACATGGAGGTTAGAGTACACTCCTACAGGACAACATGAAGGTTAGAGTACACTCCTACAGGACAACATGGAGGTTAGAGTACACTCCTACAGGACAACATGGAGGTTAGAGTACGCTCCTACAGGACAACATGAAGGTTAGAGTACACTCCTACAGGACAACATGGAGGTTAGAGTACACTCCTACAGGACAACAGGAGGTTAGAGTACACTCCTACAGGACAACATGGAGGTTAGAGTACACTCCTACAGGACAACATGAAGGTTAGAGTACACTCCTACAGGACAACATGGAGGTTAGAGTACACTCCTACAGGACAACATGAAGGTTAGAGTACACTCCTACAGGACAACATGAAGGTTACACTCCTACAGGACAACATGAAGGTTACACTCCTACAGGACAACATGGAGGTTAGAGTACACTCCTACAGGACAACATGAAGGTTACACTCCTACAGGACAACATGGAGGTTACACTCCTACAGGACAACATGAAGGTTAAGTACACTCCTACAGGACAACATGAAGTTAGAGTACACTCCTACAGGACAACATGAAGGTTAGAGTACACTCCTACAGGACAACATGGAGGTTACACTCCTACAGGACAACATGGAGGTTAGAGTACACTCCTACAGGACAACATGAAGGTTACACTCCTACAGGACACATGGAGGTTAGAGTACACTCCTACAGGACAACATGAAGGTTACACTCCTACAGGACAACATGGAGGTTAGAGTACACTCCTACAGGACAACATGAAGGTTACACTCCTACAGGACAACATGGAGGTTAGAGTACACTCCTACAGGACAACATGAAGGTTAGAGTACACTCCTACAGGACAACATGGAGGTTAGAGTACACTCCTACAGGACAACATGGAGTTAGAGGTACACTCCTACAGGACAACATGAAGGTTAGAGTACACTCCTACAGGACAACATGAAGGTTAGAGTACACTCCTACAGGACAACATGAAGGTTACACTCCTACAGGACAACATGAAGGTTACACTCCTACAGGACAACATGGAGGTTACACTCCTACAGGACACATGAAGGTTAGAGTACCACTCCTACAGGACAACATGAAGGTTACACTCCTACAGGACAACATGAAGGTTAGAGTCACTCCTACAGGACAACATGAAGGTTACACTCCTACAGGACAACATGAAGGTTACACTCCTACAGGACAACATGAAGGTTACACTCCTACAGGACAACATGAAGGTTTACACTCCTACAGGACAACATGAAGGTTAGAGTACACTCCTACAGACAACATGAGGTTACACTCCTACAGGACAACATGGAGGTTAGAGTACACTCCTACAGGACAACATGGAGGTTACACTCCTACAGGACAACATGAAGGTTACACTCCTACAGGACAACATGGAGGTTAGAGTACACTCCTACAGGACAACATGAAGGTTACACTCCTACAGGACAACATGAAGGTTACACTCCTACAGGACAACATGAGGTTAGAGTACACTCCTACAGGACAACATGAAGGTTAGAGTACACTCCTACAGGACAACATGGAAGGTTAGTACACTCCTACAGGACAACATGAAGGTTACACTCCTACAGGACAACATGGAGGTTACCACTCCTACAGGACAACATGAAGGTTACACTCCTACAGGACAACATGAAGGTTACACTCCTACAGGACAACATGAAGGTTACACTCCTACAGGACAACATGAAGGTTGAGTACACTCCTACAGGACAACATGAAGGTTTGAGTACACTCCTACAGGACAACATGGAGGTTAGAGTACACTCCTACAGGACAACATGAAGGTTAGAGTACACTCCTACAGGACAACATGAAGGTTAGAGTACACTCCTACAGGACACCATGGAGGTTAGAGTACACTCCTACAGGACAACATGGAGGTTAGAGTACACTCCTACAGGACAACATGAAGGTTACACTCCTACAGGACAACATGGAGGTTAGCAATCCTACAGGACAATGGAGCATGAAGGTACACTCCTACAGGACAACATGAAGGTTACACTCCTACAGGACAACATGAAGGTTACACTCCTACAGGACAACATGAAGGTTAGAGTACACTCCTACAGGACAACATGAAGGTTAGAGTACATCTACAGGACAACATGAAGGTTACACTCCTACAGGACAACATGGAGGTTAGAGTACACTCCTACAGGACAACATGAAGGTTAGAGTACACTCCTACAGGACAACATGGAGGTTAGAGTACACTCCTACAGGACAACATGAAGGTTAGAGTACACTCCTACAGGACAACATGAAGGTTAGAGTACACTCCTACAGGACAACATGGAGGTTAGAGTACACTCCTACAGGACAACATGAAGGTTAGAGTACACTCCTACAGGACAACATGAAGGTTAGAGTACACTCCTACAGGACAACATGAAGGTTAGAGTACACTCCTACAGGACAACATGGAGGTTACACTCCTACAGGACAACATGAAGGTTAGAGTACACTCCTACAGGACAACATGAAGGTTAGAGTACACTCCTACAGGACAACATGAAGGTTACACTCCTACAGGACAACATGAAGGTTAGAGTACACTCCTACAGGACAACATGGAGGTTACACTCCTACAGGACAACATGAAGGTAGAGTACACTCCTACAGGACAACATGGAGGTTACACTCCTACAGGACAACATGAAGGTTACACTCCTACAGGACAACATGAAGGTTACACTCCTACAGGACAACATGAAGGTTACACTCCTACAGGACAACATGAAGGTTACACTCCTACAGGACAACATGAAGGTTACACTCCTACAGGACAACATGAAGGTTACACTCCTACAGGACAACATGAAGGTTACACTCCTACAGGACAACATGAAGGTTACACTCCTACAGGACAACATGAAGGTTAGAGTACACTCCTACAGGACAACATGAAGGTTACACTCCTACAGGACAACATGAAGGTTAGAGTACACTCCTACAGGACAACATGAATGTTACACTCCTACAGGACAACATGAAGGTTAGAGTACACTCCTACAGACAACATGGAGGTTAGAGTACACTCCTACAGGACAACATGAAGGTTACACTCCTACAGGACAACATGAAGGTTAGAGTACACTCCTACAGGACAACATGAAGGTTACACTCCTACAGGACAACATGGAGGTTAGAGTACACTCCTACAGGACAACATGGAGGTTAGAGTACACTCCTACAGGACAACATGAAGGTTACACTCCTACAGGACAACATGGAGGTTACACTCCTACAGGACAACATGGAGGTTAGAGTACACTCCTACAGGACAACATGGAGGTTAGAGTACACTCCTACAGGACAACATGAAGGTTACACTCCTACAGGACAACATGGAGGTTACACTCCTACAGACACATGAAGGTTAGAGTACACTCCTACAGGACAACATGGAGGTTAGAGTACACTCCTACAGGACAACATGAAGGTTACACTCCTACAGGACAACATGGAGGTTAGAGTACACTCCTACAGGACAACATGAAGGTTACACTCCTACAGGACAACATGAAGGTTAGAGTACACTCCTACAGGACAACATGAAGGTTAGAGTACACTCCTACAGGACAACATGAAGGTTACACTCCTACAGGACAACATGAAGGTTAGAGTACACTCCTACAGGACAACATGAAGGTAGAGTACACTCCTACAGGACAACATGGAGGTTAGAGTACACTCCTACAGGACAACATGAAGGTTAGAGTACACTCCTACAGGACAACATGAAGGTTAGAGTACACTCCTACAGGACAACATGAAGGTTAGAGTACACTCCTACAGGACAACATGAAGGTTAGAGTACACTCCTACAGGACAACATGGAGGTTAGAGTACACTCCTACAGGACAACATGGAGGTTAGAGTACACTCCTACAGGACAACATGGAGGTTAGAGTACACTCCTACAGGACAACATGAAGGTTACACTCCTACAGGACAACATGGAGGTTAGAGTACACTCCTACAGGACACATGAAGGTACACTCCTACAGGACAACATGGAGGTTAGAGTACACTCCTACAGGACAACATGAAGGTTACACTCCTACAGGACAACATGAAGGTTACACTCCTACAGACAACATGAAGGTTACACTCCTACAGGACAACATGAAGGTTAGAGTACACTCCTACAGGACAACATGGAGGTTACACTCCTACAGGACAACATGAAGGTTAGAGTACACTCCTACAGGACAACATGGAGGTTACACTCCTACAGGACAACATGGAGCTACACTCCTACAGGACAACATGGAGGTTACACTCCTACAGGACAACATGGAGGTTACACTCCTACAGGACAACATGGAGGCTACACTCCTACAGGACAACATGGAGGTTACACTCCTACAGGACAACATGGAGGCTACACTCCTACAGGACAACATGGAGGTTAGAGTACACTCCTACAGGACAACATGAAGGTTAGAGTACACTCCTACAGGACAACATGAAGGTTACACTCCTACAGGACAACATGAAGGTTACACTCCTACAGGACAACATGAAGGTTACACTCCTACAGGACAACATGAAGGTTAGAGTACACTCCTACAGGACAACATGAAGGTTAGAGTACACTCCTACAGGACAACATGAAGGTTACACTCCTACAGGACAACATGGAGGTTAGAGTACACTCCTACAGGACAACATGAAGGTTACACTCCTACAGGACAACATGAAGGTTAGAGTACACTCCTACAGGACAACATGGAGGTTAGAGTACACTCCTACAGGACAACATGAAGGTTACACTCCTACAGGACAACATGGAGGTTAGAGTACACTCCTACAGGACAACATGAAGGTTACACTCCTACAGGACAACATGAAGGTTAGAGTACACTCCTACAGGACAACATGAAGGTTACACTCCTACAGGACAACATGGAGGTTAGAGTACACTCCTACAGGACAACGTGGAGGTTACACTCCTACAGGACAACATGAAGGTTAGAGTACACTCCTACAGGACAACATGGAGGTTAGAGTACACTCCTACAGGACAACATGAAGGTTAGAGTACACTCCTACAGGACAACATGAAGGTTAGAGTACACTCCTACAGGACAACATGGAGGTTAGAGTACACTCCTACAGGACAACATGAAGGTTAGAGTACACTCCTACAGGACAACATGAAGGTTAGAGTACACTCCTACAGGACAACATGGAGGTTACACTCCTACAGGACAACATGAAGGTTAGAGTACACTCCTACAGGACAACATGGAGGTTACACTCCTACAGGACAACATGAAGGTTAGAGTACACTCCTACAGGACAACATGAAGGTTACACTCCTACAGGACAACATGAAGGTTACACTCCTACAGGACAACATGGAGGTTAGAGTACACTCCTACAGGACAACATGGAGGTTACACTCCTACAGGACAACATGGAGGTTAGAGTACACTCCTACAGGACAACATGGAGGTTAGAGTACACTCCTACAGGACAACATGGAGGTTAGAGTACACTCCTACAGGACAACATGAAGGTTAGAGTACACTCCTACAGGACAACATGGAGGTTAGAGTACACTCCTACAGGACAACATGAAGGTTAGAGTACACTCCTACAGGACAACATGAAGGTTACACTCCTACAGGACAACATGGAGGTTAGAGTACACTCCTACAGGACAACATGAAGGTTACACTCCTACAGGACAACATGAAGGTTAGAGTACACTCCTACAGGACAACATGGAGGTTAGAGTACACTCCTACAGGACAACATGAAGGTTAGAGTACACTCCTACAGGACAACATGAAGGTTAGAGTACACTCCTACAGGACAACATGGAGGTTAGAGTACACTCCTACAGGACAACATGAAGGTTAGAGTACACTCCTACAGGACAACATGGAGGTTAGAGTACACTCCTACAGGACAACATGGAGGTTAGAGTACACTCCTACAGGACAACATGAAGGTTAGAGTACACTCCTACAGGACAACATGAAGGTTAGAGTACACTCCTACAGGACAACATGGAGGTTAGAGTACACTCCTACAGGACAACATGGAGGTTACACTCCTACAGGACAACATGGAGGTTAGAGTACACTCCTACAGGACAACATGGAGGTTAGAGTACACTCCTACAGGACAACATGGAGGTTAGAGTACACTCCTACAGGACAACATGAAGGTTACACTCCTACAGGACAACATGGAGGTTACACTCCTACAGGACAACATGGAGGTTACACTCCTACAGGACAACATGGAGGTTAGAGTACACTCCTACAGGACAACATGGAGGTTAGAGTACACTCCTACAGGACAACATGGAGGTTAGAGTACACTCCTACAGGACAACATGGAGGTTAGAGTACACTCCTACAGGACAACATGAAGGTTACACTCCTACAGGACAACATGAAGGTTAGAGTACACTCCTACAGGACAACATGAAGGTTAGAGTACACTCCTACAGGACAACATGAAGGTTAGAGTACACTCCTACAGGACAACATGGAGGTTAGAGTACACTCCTACAGGACAACATGAAGGTTACACTCCTACAGGACAACATGAAGGTTAGAGTACACTCCTACAGGACAACATGAAGGTTAGAGTACACTCCTATAGGACAGAGAACACCTGCGCACACCTCCATTTTGCTCCTTAGCGATACCAATTGTCTTCTTAGATCTTTGCTGAATTGTGTTTGGTAGAGTTGAGGTGTTGAGGTCCCCTCCTCCCCCTCTCCAACCCCCTGTCCCTTCCCCACACTGTCCCTTCCTGTTGTCTCACACTGTCCCTTCCTGTTGTCTCACACATCCCTTCCTGTTGTCTCACATGTCCCTTCCTGTTGTCTCACACATCCCTTCCTGTTGTCTCACACTGTCCCTTCCTGTTGTCTCACATGTCCCTTCCTGTTGTCTCACACATCCCTTCCTGTTGTCTCACATGTCCCTTCCTGTTGTCTCACACTGTCCCTTCCTGTTGTTTCACACTGTCCCTTCCTGTTGTCTCACACATCCCTTCCCGTTGTCTCACATGTCCCTTCCTGTTGTCTCACACTGTCCCTTCCTGTTGTCTCACACTGTCCCTTCCTGTTGTCTCACACCGTCCCTTCCTGTTGTCTCACACTGTCCCTTCCTGTTGTCTCACACTGTCCCTTCCTGTTGTCTCACACCGTCCCTTCCTGTTGTCTCACACCGTCCCTTCCTGTTGTCTCACACCGTCCCTTCCTGTTGTCTCACACTGTCCCTTCCTGTTGTCTCACACTGTCCCTTCCTGTTGTCTCACACTGTCCCTTCCTGTTGTCTCACACTGTCCCTTCCTGTTGTCTCACACTGTCCCTTCCGGTTGTCTCACACTGTCCCTTGCTGTTGTCTCACATGTCCCTTCCTGTTGTCTCACACCGCCCCTTCCTGTTGTCTCACACTGTCCCTTCCTGTTGTCTCACACCGTCCCTTCCTGTTGTCTCACACCATCCCTTCCTGTTGTCTCACACATCCCTTCCTGTTGTCTCACATGTCCCTTCCTGTTGTCTCACACATCCCTTCCTGTTGTCTCACATGTCCCTTCCTGTTGTCTCACACATCCCTTCCTGTTGTCTCACATGTCCCTTCCTGTTGTCTCACACATCCCTTCCTGTTGTCTCACATGTCCCTTCCTGTTGTCTCACATGTCCCTTCCTGTTGTCTCACATGTCCCTTCCGGTTGTCTCACACCGCCCCCCGTAAAACGTCTAGACTTACCAACTGAGACCCACAGTCGCACTCTTCCCCTCCTTCGATGAAGCCATTTCCACAGTCTGGAGGGTCCAGCAACTACAGGAAACAACATTACGGAAATTACATTAGATTAGATTAGATTAGTTACATTACATTACATTACATTTCATTACATTATATTATATTA
>NC_140176.1:29895611-29918111 GCF_963971535.1 Notolepis coatsorum | reverse complement strand
TGAAAAAATTCGCAATTAACTCATTGGCTGCCAGCTATTAGCCTTATCCTGTAGTAGCTACTGCCACCGCTGTAAACGATGGGAGTCGCTCACCTTGTTTGCAGGGCTATAACTATATATATATTATAGCTATGGATGCAATACTATGGCCCATTTGACATTGAGTATCTATCGTTCAAGATGTGAAAAAGGAATAATTTTTCCATCCATACATTCCCGTTTTATACCGCGGTGAATATAAGTATGGTTTTAGAGCGGTTTAGGGTCATTCCTGGGAGGCTAGTAATAGGCTGCGACGCATATTATACTTAATCCATTTGCATTTCGTCCCAATACATGCTACAATAAAAAATTCGAATGCATATGATCGGTATATGTTCCATCATGAATGCATGAACGGGGGGGGGGGGGGCAGTTTCTGATTAATTGATTGTCAATAACGGCATTCGTTAGTACAACAGCATACGCTGATCAGGGCGATGGCTATGAAAACAAGGCACAATCAAGCTTAAATCTACGTTAATTTGCTCTTACCTGTGGCCGGTGAGATTCCAAAAAGAATATTCCAATTATTTGATTGCCATCTGGTAGATCGTATGTCCATTTGGGCCACGACATAACCCACCACAGCATAATGAATCGGGGGTCCTGAAAACTATTCAATGTGATCGGGTGAAGCCCTCGGTCCAGGCTACTAGAAAAGTCCACCCGGAGGAATTTCATCGACACACAGCCCCATACACAAAGTCTCAAAGGGAGTGCAACATCGGCCGCATACCACCAGGCAGCGGTATTGGACTTTTGCGATCTCAGACTCATTCCCTATGGTAACACAGCCTTCCTGGATGATTTATGAATGGAAATAGCGAATAAAAGAAATAGCGATCGATTGGCGGGGAATGAGTTAATCTAAAAAGTTGCAAAATAACAACGTTCATGTTTTCGTTCACTGAGGAGCTACACTTCACGTTGGCGCTGCTGACTGATGTCACCACAACGCAGACTCCTGGCTGTATTAGGCGACAGCACTGAACGACTACTGGTAAGTGTAGTTCTTTTTTTACGACAAATTAAAAACCTTATAACTAACTTTATTTCGACCAAAAATGCTTAAACAATAATGTTAGTGATAGAAGGGAACTCATTTTGTGCAAAAATGGAAAGCTTTCCAATGTTCATGAGGCAGAATTATTACAATAGCCGATAATGCATTTTCCCAATGATAAATCCCGTCAGTGACGTCAGACTACACCTCCCTATACTCTGTTTAGATGATTCCATGTGCCTCATCAACCTCCCCTAAAACACACTCCTTCTTGCTTTGGTATTTACGAAGGTGTGTGGTCAGAGGTTGGTATTTATAAAGGTGTATGGTCAGAGGTTGGTATTTATAAAGGTGTATGGTCAGAGGTTGGTATTTATAAAGGTGTATGGTCAGAGGTTGGTATTTATAAAGGTGTATGGTCAGAGGTTGGTATTTATAAAGGTGTATGGTCAGAGGTTGGTATTTATAAAGGTGTATGGTCAGAGGTTGGTATTTATAAAGGTGTATGGTCAGAGGTTGGTATTTATAAAGGTGTATGGTCAGAGGTTGGTATTTATGAAGGTGTGTGGTCAGAGGTTGGTATTTATAAAGGTGTATGGTCAGAGGTTGGTATTTATAAAGGTGTATGGTCAGAGGTTGGTATTTATGAAGGTGTATGGTCAGAGGTTTGTATTTACGAAGGTGTATGGTTAGAGGTTGGTAGTTATAAAGGTGTATGGTCAGAGGTTGGTATTTATGAAGGTGTGTGGTCAGAGGTTGGTATTTATGAAGGTGTATGGTCAGAGGTTGGTATTTATAAAGGTGTATGGTCAGAGGTTGGTATTTATGAAGGTGTATGGTCAGAGGTTGGTATTTATGAAGGTGTGTGGTCAGAGGTTGGTATTTATGAAGGTGTATGGTCAGAGGTTGGTATTTATAAAGGTGTATGGTCAGAGGTTGGTATTTATAAAGGTGTATGGTCAGAGGTTGGTATTTATGAAGGTGTATGGTCAGAGGTTGGTATTTATGAAGGTGTATGGTCAGAGTGATGGTCTCACCCAGACAGAAACCTTAGTGTAGTAGTGTGTCAGTCTGACCTCATTGACTCCGCCTCCCCTGGTGAGCGAGCAGATTCCCCCGATGTAGGCTGTCCCACTGCGGCTGCTCTGAAACGTCCTGCCCCTACAGGCCACACAGTGGTACTGCATCATTTATGTGGAGGAGACCCTCAGACATCAGCTGTTCATACAGGCAGTTAAAGGTGCTATAAACAACATTCAGCCACTAGACGTTAAAGGTGCTATAAACAACATTCAGCCACTAGACGTTAAAGGTGCTATAGATAACATTCAGCCACTCAATGTTAAAGGTGCTATAAACAACATTCAGTCACTAGACATTAAAGGTGCTATAGATAACATTCAGCCACTCGATGTTAAAGGTGCTATAAACAACATTCAGTCACTAGACATTAAAGGTGCTATAGATAACATTCAGCCACTCGATGTTAAAGCTGCTATAAACAACATTCAGTCACTAGACATTAAAGGTGCTATAAACAACATTAAGTCACTAGATGTTAAACGTGCTATAGATAACATTCAGCCACTAGATGTTAAAGGTGCTATAGATAACATTTAGCCACTAGATGTTAAAGCTGCTATAGATAACATTTAGCCACTAGATGTTAATGCTGCTATAGATAACATTTAGCCACTAGATGTTAAAGGTGCTATAAACAACATCCAGCCACTAGATGTTAAAGCTGCTATAGATAACATTATGCCAATAGATGTTAAAGGTGCTATAGACAACATTCAGCCACTAGAAGTTAAAGGTGCTATAGATAACATTCAGCCACTAGATGGTGCTATAGATAACATTCAGCCACGAGATGGTGCTATATAGATAACATTCAGCCACTAGATGGTGCTATAGATAACATGTTCATTAATCAATAGTTTTTTGGGGGGAAGTAATACCTTTATTTTGCACCTTTCTGTGTATGATTACTCTACATAAGAATGTTATCTATAGCACCTTTAATACAGTAGAAAATATACTTTCAGTATGCAGTGTGGCTCACGAGAACAGGTGTGTTGCATCACTGCGTTCCTTGATGCTCTCCTTCCTGTACTTCATGAAGTCTCTCAGGGTCAGCAGGGGGTCATTGCCCACCGAAACCATGTTGTGGGAAGACCACGTCTCCATGGCGACCAGCACGATGCGGGTGTTAAGCTGTTCCTTGTAGATCTGACAGGTCAAAGGGATACAGGACTGAGGACCATATGATGCTCCAAACATCTGCTGTTCACTTATTTTCTTGGGGGGGAAGTGCTGATCAGATAGTGTTCACTATTTTTTTTATCCACTTTTTCTCCTCTTTTTCTATTTTTCTCCCATCCCAATTCCTCTGTGCCAATTCTTCCCTCCCCTGTCTTGAACGTTGCTCGCATATGCCCCCCACTGGCCGGTTGTAGGGAGGATAGAAGCCTTGCATCACGTGTCCCCTCCGGTACACGAGGAGGCAGCCTGTCACATCTTTTCACCTGCCAGCGCGGACTCTCATTGGCGAGGTGTAACGTGTGGGAGGCTCACACTACCCCCGCCATTTCCTGTCTCTGCTGTGCAGGCTTCCCCAACCGACCTGTAGGAGTCGCTGTCCACAACGTCCAGATTACCACCCATCGACTTCCACCCGCTAATTCTGCCAATTGAATTAGTATGACGGCTGGCCCAAGCCGGAGGCAACGCCGACAGCCGGAGTTGAACCCGGTGTATCTTGCGTTGGTGACGAGCGCAATGTCCGCTGCGCCACCCAGCCGCCCAGACAGTGTTCACTATTTAAGAAAAATGCTGATCACAATGTTCACTTTTGAGAAAAGTGCTGATCACAATGTTCACTTTTAAGAAAAGTGCTGATCACAATGTTCACTTTTAAAGAAAAGTGCTGATCACAATGTTCACTTTTAAGAAAAGTGCTGATCACAATGTTCACTTTTAAGAAAAGTGCTGATCACAATGTTAATTTTTGAGAAAAGTGCTGATCACAATGTTCACTTTTTAAGAGAAGTGCTGATCACAATGTTCACTTTTAAGAAAAGTGCTGATCACAATGTTCACTTTTGAGAAAAGTGCTGATCACAATGTTCACTTTTAAGAAAAGTGCTGATCACAATGTTCACTTTTGAGAAAAGTGCTGATCACAATGTTCACTTTTGAGAAAAGTGCTGATCACAATGTTCACTTTTAAGAAAAGTGCTGATCACAATGTTCACTTTTAAGAAAAGTGCTGATCACAATGTTCACTTTTAAGAAAAGTGCTGATCACAATGTCACTTTTAAGAAAAGTGCTGATCACTGTTCACTTTTGAGAAAAGTGCTGATCACAATGTTCACTTTTGAGAAAAGTGCTGATCACAATGTTCACTTTTAAGAAAAGTGCTGATCACAATGTTCACTTTTAAGAAAAGTGCTGATCACAACGTTCACTTTTAAAGAAAAGTGCTGATCACAATGTTCACTTTTAAGAAAAGTGCTGATCACAATGTTCACTTTTGAGAAAAGTGCTGATCACAATGTTCACTTTTAAGAAAAGTGCTGATCACAATGTTCACTTTTTAAGAGAAGTGCTGATCACAATGTTCACTTTTAAGAAAAGTGCTGATCACAATGTTCACTTTTGAGAAAAGTGCTGATCACAATGTTCACTTTTAAGAAAAGTGCTGATCACAATGTTCACTTTTGAGAAAAGTGCTGATCACAATGTTCACTTTTGAGAAAAGTGCTGATCACAATGTTCACTTTTAAGAAAAGTGCTGATCACAATGTTCACTTTTAAGAAAAGTGCTGATCACAATGTTCACTTTTAAGAAAAGTGCTGATCACAATGTCACTTTTAAGAAAAGTGCTGATCACTGTTCACTTTTGAGAAAAGTGCTGATCACAATGTTCACTTTTGAGAAAAGTGCTGATCACAATGTTCACTTTTAAGAAAAGTGCTGATCACAATGTTCACTTTTGAGAAAAGTGCTGATCACAATGTTCACTTTTAAGAAAAGTGCTGATCACAATGTTCACTTTTAAGAAAAGTGCTGATCACAATGTTCACTTTTGAGAAAAGTGCTGATCACAATGTTCACTTTTAAGAAAAGTGCTGATCACAATGTTCACTTTTGAGAAAAGTGCTGATCACAATGTTCACTTTTGAGAAAAGTGCTGATCACAATGTTCACTTTTGAGAAAAGTGCTGATCACAATATTCACGTTTAAGAAAAGTGCTGATCACAATGTTCACTTTTAAGTGCTGATCACAATGTTCACTTTTGAGAAAAGTGCTGATCACAATGTTCACTTTTGAGAAAAGTGCTGATCACAATGTTCACTTTTAAGAAAAGTGCTGATCACAATGTTCACTTTTGAGAAAAGTGCTGATCACAATGTTCACTTTTAAGAAAAGTGCTGATCACAATGTTCACTTTTAAGAAAAGTGCTGATCACAATGTTCACTTTTGAGAAAAGTGCTGATCACAATGTTCACTTTTAAGAAAAGTGCTGATCACAATGTTCACTTTTAAGAAAAGTGCTGATCACAATGTTCACTTTTAAGAAAAGTGCTGATCACAATGTAAACTTAAAAAAAAAACACAATGCAGAGTGAAACTCACTACAAAGAAGCACAGACACCGTGACAGAAGCACCGTGACAGAAGCACCGTGACAGAAGCACACTGTGACAGAAGCACAGAGACAGAAGCACACCGTGACAGAAGCACACCGTGACAGAAGCACACAGGCACCATGACAGTGAGCTCTTACCGCGTCAGCCATGTTGACAACAACTTTGGCAAAGTTTCTGGTCTGTGAGGTTGAGCGCCTCAGCTGGACAAACTACTCAGGGGAGAGAAGACAAGAGGAGAGAAGAGAAGAGAAGAGAAGAGAAGAGAAGAGAAGAGAAGAGAAGAGAAGAGAAGAGAAGAGAAGAGAAGAGAAGAGAAGAGAAGAGAAGAGAGGAGAGGAGAGGAGAGGAGAGGAGGAGACAAGAGGAGATGAGAAGAGACAAGAGGAGAGGAGACAAGAGAAGAGGAGAGGAGACAAGAGTTGAGGAGACAAGAGAAGAGGAGAGGAGACAAGAGTTGAGGAGACAAGAGGAGAGGAGACAAGATGAGAGGAGGGGAGACAAGAGGAGAGGAGACAAGAGGAGAGGAGAGGAGACAAGAGGAGAGGAGAGGAGACAAGAGGAGAGGAGAGGAGACAAAAGGAGAGAAGAGGAGACAAGAGGAGAGGAGACAAGAGGAGAGGAGAGGAGAGAAGACAAGAGAAGACAAGAGGAGAGGAGAGGAGAGGAGAGGAGAGGAAAGGAGACGAGACAAGGAGAAGAGAGGAGACAAGAGGAGAGGAGACAAGAGAAGAGGAGAGGATACAAGAGTTGAGGAGACAAGATGAGAGGAGAGGAGAGGAGACAAGAGGAGAGGAGAATAGAGGAGAGGAGACAAGAGGAGAGGAGAATAGAGGAGAGGAGACAAGAGGAGAGGAGATGAGAGGAGAGGAGACAAGAGGATAGGAGACAAGAGGAGAGGAGACAAGAGGAGACAAGAGGAGAGGAGAATAGAGGAGAGGAGACAAGAGGAGAGGAGAATAGAGGAGAGGAGAGGAGACAAGAGAAGAGAAGAGGAGACAAGAGGAGAGGAGAGGAGACAAGAGGAGAAGGGAGGAGACAAGAGAAGAGGAGACAAGAGGAGAGGGGAGGAGACAAGAGAAGAGGAGACAAGAGGAGAGGTGACAAGAGGAGAGGTGACAAGAGGAGACAAGAGCAGACAAGAGGAGAGGAGACAAGAGGAGAGGAGACGAGAGGAGAGGAGAGGAGACAAGAGGAGAGGAGACAAGTGGAGAGGAGACAAGAGGAGACAAGAGGAGAGGAGAGGAGACAAGAGGAGAGGAGAATAGAGGAGAGGAGACAAGAGAAGAGGATACAAGAGGAGACAAGAGGAGAGGAGACAAAAGGAGAGGAGAGGAGAATAGAGAGGAGAGGAGAGAGGAGACAATAATAGAGGATACGAGAGGAGAGAAGAGGAGAGAGGAGAGGGGAGAGAAGACAAGAGGAGATGAGAGGAGAGAAGACAAGAGAAGAGGAGACAAGAGGAGAGGAGAGAAGACAAGAGAAGGGGAGAGGAGAGAGAAGAGAAGAGAAGAGAGGAGAGGAGACAAGAATATAGGAGAGGAGACAAGAGGAGAGGAGAGGAGACGAGACAAGAGGAGAGGGGAGGAGACAAGAGGAGAGGAGACAAGAGGAGAGGAGATGAGAGGAGAGGAGACAAGAGGAGAGGAGAAGAGAGGAGAGAAGAGGAGAGGGGAGAGAAGACAAGAGGAGAGAAGACAAGAGAAGAGGAGAGGAGACAAGAGGAGAGGAGAGAAGAGAAGACAAGAGGAGAGGAGAGGAGAGAGAAGAGAGGAGAGGAGAGGAGAGAGGAGACAAGAATATAGGAGAGGAGACAAGAGGAGAGGAGAGGAGACAAAAGGAGAGGAGATTAATATTAATACTACAACTCTGTACATACATCTGATTAGTACTATCAGTAGTGCTCAGTAGTAGTATTACTAAGTGTGACAGAGCGGCGTGCATACACACACACACACACACACACACACACACACACACACACACACACACACACACACACACACACACACACACACACACACACACACACACACACACACACACACACACACACACACACACACACACACACACACACACACACACACACACACACACACACACACATATCCACACATGTCCACACCAAACATTCACCATTAACTTCTGATTGTACTGAGAACGGCAAAACCACCATCATTCATTGAATATTATTATTACATATTATCATACATACATACATTCATATGATCATACATACCTTCATACACATTATCAAACATACATACATTCATTAATCTTATCATACATACATACATTCACTCATATTATCATACATACCTTCATACATAATGATCAAACATGCATAGATCTTATCATACCTACATATTCATTAATCTTAATCTTACATATATTTATTGGGTTGTTGTGGGTTTATTGGTGTTGCTGGTTGTTTGGTATGTTGTATAGTGTGTAGGAAACGGTTAATTAATTGATGTGTAGCACCTGTTTAGTTTAGTTCATTAATTATGTGTGGCATCTGTTTAGTTTAGTTCATTAATTATGTGTGGCATCTGTTTAGTTTAGTTAATTAATTATGTGTGGCATCTGTTTAGTTTAGTTAATTAATTATGTGTGGCACCTGTGGAGGAGGAGACGAGGTGTGCACGAGGGCTCCGTTGCCCAAGGAAGTGGTTCTTGCCCTGCATCGGTTACACCGAAGGTAAACTGAGGGAAGTGCCGCACAGTAGGCCTAAGTGTTTTGTTTATCATCATGCAGTTATTGTGGAACTCATGTGACATTCCAGGTAGTATAGAGTATTTTAGTTATTTCGATTATGTCACTGTTTTGGGAAAAAATTTCACCTCTGCACCGTGGGAGGCCGGGCAATAAAGTAACACCAAGAACATTTGTCCGACTACGCCATCATTTGTTTGGAGAAGTTCAAAAAATAACTTTACTGTCACATTTGCACTCTGGTTGGATGCCAAACTTATTTTCGTTGATAACAACACATTTGAATGTAATGTAATGTAATCTATGTAAGGGATAATGTATAGCTACGAGGTCATTGTCGCAAAATAATTGACCGACACAGAGTTAAAATACCGAGCCGCCTCGGCGAGGTGTTTTAAACGTCAGTGAAGGTCAATTATTTTGCGACAATGATCGAGTATAGCTATACATTATCCCGCTTATTACATGGCTAACTTACTAACAATATACCTAATTCATTTTACATCGACTCGCAACACTGGTTCTGGCTGCGTTCTGGCTCCGCTCGTCGCTCCGCCCCCTGTCATCGCCGGCAGCAGAACACCGGCAGTGTCTAATTGCACTGAAACAGTGTGTGTCAGTGGGGCTTGATTGCGAACAGCTGCGCACAGCGGTCATTATTGTCCCACAGCGGTCATTATTGTCTGATAATGACCGCTGTCGGGGGGCTATTGACCAATCACAAGCAAGCATTTCAGCGAATGTGAAAACGCCATGTAATAATGTAATGTAATGTAATCTATTGTAATGTAATGTAATGTAATGTAAAGAGGTGTAAATGTAAGGTGAATGAACAGTGGTCCTACCAGGTCATGATCGTTGACGACCATCAGCTCGATGTATTTGGTCTCTGTTTGAATGGTGCGTTGTCCTCTCCTCACCTGCAGGGGGAAGCAGAGAGACACACACACAGAGCACAGAGCCAGACTGTAACTCTTCTGTCATAATAACCTTCAACTAAGACACACACACATACACACTGTCTGTGTGTGTCTGGGGGCATGGCCTGCTGCCAGCAGCTGGAGAATAACGGTCACACCGCTCATAAAAAAAACAACCATGAACCCCACCATCATAGGCAACTATCGTCCTGTCTTTCTTCTCTGCTTCCTTTCTAAAACACTTGAACGTGCTGTATCCAACCAACTTACTGCTTATCTCTTACAGAATGACCTCCGACCTAGACCCTAATCAGTCAGGCTTCAGGACTGGCCACTCCACAGAAACGGCCCTCATTGCGGTCACAGAGGCACTTCACTTAGCAAAAGCTGATTCTCCTAGAACGTTCTGCACCATCAGATCCTCCTTGCGTCCCTTGTAGGAATGGGAGTGGCTGGCTCTGCGCTGACATGGCTGACATCATACCTCAATGACCGCTCCTACCAAGTGTCATGGAGAGGGACCCTGTCGCCACCCGCCCCCTGCGGACGGGTGTCCCCCAGGGCTCGGTCCTAGGACCCCTTCTCTTCTCCCTCTACACTAAATCTCTGGGTAACATTATCACTTATCATGCCTTCTTGTATCATTGCTATGCCAATGATATTCAACTCTTCCTCACCTTCCCTCCCTCAGATATCCACGTCTCCGAGCGAATCTCGGCCTGTCGGCCCGACATCTCCGCCTGGATGACGACCAACCACCTCAAACTGAACCTAAGCAAAACAGAATTGCTCCACCTGCCGGCCAAATCCTCCCCCCTGACCGACCTTTCCATCACAGTTTCGCCGTCGACTAAAGACGCACTTCTTCAACCATTATCTGACTTTTTATATATATATATATATATATATATATATATATATATATATATATATATATATATATATATATATAACCCTAACTAACCTTACTGTCATGCACTTGTCCTAATATACTAACCTACACTGTAGCACTCAACACTTTGATGAACATTGTTACTCAGCTGATAGAGTTGTGCCCTTCCTGATCACTTGTCGTACAGAACTTGTAAGTCTCTTTGGATAAAAGCGTCAGCTAAATGACTAAACGTAAATGTAAATTTAACGGCAGCAGAACTAAATGTGTGACTCTTAACCACTAAACCTGCACAGACTCTAGAGCAGTGTGTATTATGAGTCTTAACCACTAAACCTGCAAATAATTTTTTTTTATTTGTTTATTTGGATGGGACAATGCAAAATTTATGAACACTGTGGAGTGTAAAAATTGCCGGATTTAGCACGAGGCTAATTTCCATCCATTGTATTCAGTATTCAATGTGTGAGAATATCATGCAATGAAGATACGTTTTTGCAGCATCAACTGTTAAAAAAGGCCGGATTTGTCTAAAATGAACTAAATAAAAATGTATTGTGCGTTTCACTTTTTGGAGCAACTTTGTGTTTGTCAAACTTTTGGGTTTATTGACCACACACAGACAAGCCCCTTCCTGTTCCATTGGTCCCCTGTCAGCTCAGTACTCAAATGGGACTGTGAGAAAGTCGAGGCCTGTGTGTTTACCAAAGTCTTGATGTAACACCTCCACTCCAGACATCAATGGCTGCACTGTCGCAGAGGGCATCTCCACAGAGATGTTGCATCTTCATGTCTTCTTTACTCCCGGAATGGATGTTCTCAACTGGGAGTTCAGACTCTTTTCTTTTTTTAATCCACTTTTTCTCCCCATTTTCAATTTTTCTCCCATCCCAATTTCGTATTTCCAATTCTTCCCTCGCCTGTCTTGAACGTTGCTAGACTATGCCTCCCACTGGTCGGCTGTAGTGAGGCTAGAAGCCTTGCATCACGTGTCCCCTCCGGTACACGAGGAGGCAGCCTGTCGCATCTTTTCACCGCAGCAGCTCGAACTCTCAGTGGCGAGGAGTAATGCGTGGGAGGCTCACGCTGCCCCCGATACGTCCTGTTTCCGTAGCACAGGCGTCACCCAACCGACCTGTAGGAGTCGCTGTCCACAACATCCAATCCCCACCCACCGGCTTTCCCACCCTCTAACACTGCCAATTGTGTTAGTATGATGGCCGGCCAAGCCGGTAGCAACACCGAGAGCTGGGCTCGATACCAGCATCTCCTGCGTTAGTGGCGAGCGCCTTGCCCACTGCGCCACCCAGCCGCCTTGCGTTTAACTTTTTTTATATGTTTTCCCATTGGCCGGATTTATTCATTTTGGAGTACCTTCTGACTGAGGTAAGGTTTATCTTAGGTAACCTGCTGGTATTTTTTTTTAACCTAAAACATGCTTCTGTACCGATCACAGTGTCGTATTTTACCGGACCTAAAACATGCTTTTGGTAACGATCGCAGTTTCGAGTTAAAACGACCCCCCCTTGATGATTTTGTGAAGACACATATGTATAGCCGGGGTAGGCAACCCTAGGCACGCGTGCCTGCATAGGCACAGGGGACAGCATACAATTTTTTTTGCTTTGAAATATTATAGTGAAATATTTTGCACTGTTGTTGCATTTATCTTGTTGAAATCCTCCCACAGGTTCTTTTTACTACCACATATTTAATTGAGACCCTTTATTTGTTTATTATTTCAATTTAGCTGGAAATACATTGCTACATCATTCAGTAACATTTGCAGAGCCTTATAACAAAAACATTATTACAGTCACCATTGTGACCAGTGGGATTAATCAACAAATTGTATTATTTATTTTTCTATTTCATTGAACATTGCACATGTTAAAAGCCATTTTTTTACTCAAAATGTGAGTATTACCAAGTCAACTTGTGTTCTTAAAACAATGAACATAGTTTTATTAGGTTGAAATAATGTGGTTGTGTACTTATTTTTCTGTTAACTTATTATGGATTGAAAACTGAAAACCTTAATGCACAGTAACTGAACTCAATATTTTTAAGTTCTGGTAACTTATTATTATTTATTTTTTTACAGTGTAGTCTTGCGATCAATCAAAACTTATTTACACGATATACCTCACATTCACCCTCCATTCACATCCAAATTATCATTAAAAAGACCTGAAAATTTACGATGCATGGAATATTGTTGAGGCACACTAGTTACAACTATATTTCAAACAGGCACTCCATGTCAAAAAGGTTGCTGACATATACTGGAAGTATTTGGAGTTTCAGGCGAGCAACCCGAACTATTTGGGCATAATGCATATAACGCGTCATGTCTCGCGATCTAGGAAAAAATACTGGATTATTTTGGAAAGGGGCGATGTTTAGCATGGAATAGCGCACAAACTACAGTATGTAGAAATGAACTGGTTAGTCAGTGTTGGACTATGAACAATGCCTGTCAAATGAGCCATACTATGGTCTCCATAGCTATAATACAGAAAACACGATGGGTCCGCAAACATCGCTAAAATGGTCAAAAATGCTGGCGCCATTGAGTAGAAATGGGAAAACAGCGTGGCGGTCAATGAGTTAAAAAGGATAGTTTCAAGTTCAAGTTTCTTTAATAGTTGTCATACAGAAGTACAGAATACTTTCATACAAAATGCTTCTTACTGTTACGCTCCAGAGACTGTGCTAGACAAGATAGTATCAAATAACATAGTATAGCATGTAATTTAGAAGTAGAAAATGAGGTCACAGTGTTCAGTATAGACATATGTACAATGTTCGATGCAGAATAGACGTAACTGAGTTACCATATAATATACAATACTATGCAGTGTACTAATGTACAGTACTATATAGTGCAAAGCAGAAATGGGATGAGGTACAATTTAGGTACAATTTACAGTAAGGTGTACGAGTTGTAGTGCAATCCTTCATCAATAAATATAAAGTGTGGGGAGTGGGTGCTACTGCTACAGTGTGTTTGTTTAAAGTGGGTGTGTGCTATAAAGTGTGTGGAGTGGGTGCTACAGTGTGTTTGTTTAAAGTGAGTGTGTGCGTGTGGATGTGTGTGCTATGTGCGTTTGATGGTTGTGTGTAGTGTTCATTGTTCGTTTAGCAGCCTGATGGCCTGGGGATAGAAGCTTCTTCTGAGTCTTTCTGTGCTCGCCTTGAGACTCCGGTATCGCTTGCCTGACCGCAGCAGTTCAAAGAGGCAGTTGTTCGGGTGACTGGAGTCTTTAATGATTCTCTTAGCCTTGCCCCTGCAACGCTTGTTGTAAATGTTCTGGAGGGTGGGGAGCCCCCCTCCAATTGTGCGTTCGGCTGAACGTGTCACTCTTTGTAGTCTGCTTCGGTCTTGTGCAGTGCTATTCCCAAACCAGGAGGTGATGTTGCCAGTCAGGATGCTCTCTATTGTACATGAGTAGAAGTTCTTAAGGATCTTCTGACTGACTTGGAACTTCCTTAGGCGCCTGAGGAAGTAGAGGCGTTGTCATGCCTTCTTCACAACACTGTCAATGTGTGTGGTCCATGTCAAGTCCTCGGATATGTAGGCTCCGAGGTACTTAAAGCTGTTGACTCTCTCAACCGGTGCCCCGTCGATGCTGAGGGGGCTGTAGTCCTTGACCCCCGACCTCCTGAAGTCCACAATCATCTCCTTTGTTTTGCTGACGTTCAGGGAGAGGCTGTTTTCCTGGCACCATCCCGCCAGGACCTTGACCTCTTCCAGGTAGGCCCTCTCGTCGTTGGCAGAGATCAGGCCCACCACCACTGTGTCGTCAGCAAATTTGATGATTGTATTGCTACTCCGCTGAGCCACACAGTCGTGTGTGTACAGGGAGTAGAGGAGGGGACTCAGAACACAGCCCTGGGGGGCCCCTATGTTGAGGGTGATGGATGAGGAGGTGCAGTTGCCTGCTCTCACCACCTGGGGTCTGCCCGTCAGGAAGTCCAAGACCCACTGGCAGAGGTCATAGTTCAAGCCCAGGTCCCTGAGCTTGGCTATGAGTATGGAGGTATAGGTTCGAGTCCAAGATGATTCCAAGATGATTCCGAGGTACTTGAAATGGGAAACCAATTCTAATTCCCCCCCAGAAACACATTAGACCTTGTGATTCTAACTGGTCGTTTGCTGAACATCATGCATACAGTTTTTTTGTATTTAGCAGTAGGCATGAGTTTTGCAACCAGTGTTGGACCTTGTTCATTGCATTTGTGAGATCAGGTCAGTTTTTTTACCATGTGCAAAAATGACTGCGTTGTCAGCATACATTGAACATTTAAGTCAGGGCATATGTCCGGCAGGTCATTGATGTACAGGGAAAACAGTAATGGCCCAAGGATCGATCCCTGCGGCACACCGACTGGATTGTCAAGATAAGGAGATTTGACACCATCAACCATGACACACTGTTTTCTGTTTGTTAGGTTAAACCATTGAATTGTATCAGCAGAGACATTTTAATGAGACAACTTTGCCAAAAGTACTTGATTATTGACAGTGTCAAATGCCTTTCTAAGATCCACGAACACAGCACCTACATATGGGTTTTTGTCCAGCATATATTTAACCTTTTCAATAAAACCACACTTTGCCGACTCTGGAGTGCTGAGCGTGGAAGCCAAATTGAAGTGGGTGGAGTGGGGTGTGACCTTTGTCCAGATGTTTAATCATAAGTTTCGACACCCACTTTTCAGCAACCTTAGATATGGTGGGCACTGGGTAGGATGCTGATTGGCCTGTATTGCTGTGTCTTGTATCTATTGCTATGTCCGCCCATCACAATCACGCGAACTGTCTAACGCCTGTCCTGTCTCCCTGTGAGTGGCTGTCTCGGAGTGATGACCGGAGTGTTGGACGTCCCGTGATGATGACCGGGAGGATGCGACCCTCTCTGTGCCAGCTCTATCTTTAATCTTTCAAAATGTTCAGTTGCTATCGCATGCACTTACTCACACATGTGAGTGCATGCTTTACCAACTGCTCGCCTGTTTTACTGCAACACTACTATCACCGACATCTAAGAAGGGAGATCCCCCCTTGAATGGCCCTTCTAAGGTTTCTCTCCTCCACATTGCCTGTGGTGTATTTTTCCCTATTGCTAGGTTTTAGTGAGTTTTTCCTTAACTTCGCGTGGGGTATGTCTGGGAGTGTTGCATTTATTAATTTTTTTTTGACTTTATGGTGTTTTGTTCTTGACCTATTGTGATGTTTCTTCTTGACTTGTTTAAAGAAGACGTGTCCGGCCCATGGGGACATTAACGTGTGTTGTCGGGCCTTACAAATACATTTTTTTTAATTTTATTTCTGTAGTTGGCTACAGACATCCTGCTACCAGATTTAAAAATTGGTATTACCGTGGCCACCTTCCAGGAAGATGGTACCTCCTTTGAGCTGATCGATTGATTCACTAATATGGTGATAGGTTTTACTAGAGCGTCGGAGTGTGTTTTTATAAAATCTGTGTCCAGGCCATAAGTGTCCCTGGCCTTAGAGCGTTTCAGTGCCACAATGATTTTTTTGACCTCATCCTCTGTTATTTCCTCCAGCTCAAAGAGGGGCTCGGCTTCCACAGTTGGGCTGGGTGATGCACCAGAGGGGGCAAAGAGTTTTGTTATTTCCAATACACTATTTAAAAAATTATTAATAAAAGTACACGCCAGTACAGTGGGGTCTTTAATCAGGATGTTGTTGACTTTTAATTCCAGGATGTCGTTTACCTGTTTGTTCTGTTCACCTAGTAATTTATTTAAGATATGTCATACTTCTTTACCGTTTCCTTTTGCATCTTCAATTACACTGATAAAAAAGTTGGCTTTGGCCTTTCTTAAGGTCCGAGTCACCTTATTGCATGCATGGGTACATTTCTGCCTGTCTGTCGACAGCCCAGATTTCAGGCTTTGTTTAAGGAGTGAGTCCCTAAGCCACAGTAGTGAACTGCAGCTTTGGTCCCACCAGGGGAGGTGATGCTCCTTCCCGGCCTTTTGGCTTCCCCTCCTGGAGAAAGAGGACATTATCTCCTTGATTTTATCTGTGAACAGACTACAGTTTGTCTATGTGCTGGCAGAGGAAAGGGTCTCATCCCAGTTTATATTTTTAATAGCATCTCCAAAGCATTGTTGCATGTTTTTGGGGATGAAGTTAGAAGCAGAGTTTTTATTTGGTGCATTAAGGAACCGTTTTTTATTTAATTTCCTAGCAAAACTTTTTAAATTATGATCAGAAAGGCCGGTCAGAAAATTGTAGGTTTTAGCAATTCTGTCAGCTTTGTTTGTGAATAATAGGTCTATCCTGGTTTGGGAGGTTTTGGTTACTCTGGTCGGTTGCTAAATTAATTGTACTAGGTTATGGGCATCCATGGTTTGCTTGAGGTTCTTTCTAATCCGTTTATCGTCCTAATTTATGTTAAAATCTCCTAGAATAATGGTCTCTTTATTAGAGTCACAGGAGCTCAACAGGAGCTTTAACTGATCATAGAAATACATTTTGGCGGTTGGTTGTCTAATAGGCAAATCAAAAAGAAGGACATTTCATTTGACAGAGTGATTTCTACACCAACACAATCGAGATTAACATCAGTTGACCAAACAATTTCTTTGCAGGCAAGGGTGTTCTTGATATAGAGTAATACACCCCCACCTTTGCCCTTAATAGTATCCTTCCTGAAAACATTGTATCCTGGCATGGATACAAGGGCTTCTGGAGAAGACTGTTTTAACCAGGATTCCGATATACTTAAACAATCAATATTGGAATCAAGCAAAAGATGCTCTAACTGTTCACGTTTGTTACCAAGTCTAGAGCAGTGTGTATTATGACTCTTAACCACTAAACCTGCACCGACTCTAGACTGTCTGCACTGACTGTACTGTCTAATTTTATTCATATTTCACACACACACACACACACACACACACACACACACACACACACACACACACACACACACACACACACACACACACACACACACACACACACACACACACACACACACACACACACACACACACACACACACACACACACACACACACACACACACACACACACACACACACACACACACACACACACACACACACACACACACACACACACACACACACACACACACACAGAATATTTTATTTATGTCCACATAAAGACAAAGTTTAAAGGACACAAATATTAACAGTGCACTTGTACATTGTGGGATTATTCCGAAACAATCGTGCCACAGTGGCAATCAAAGTTACAGACTCACACGGATGATGAACCTGACAATCAACACACAGCTCATGGGTACAGATAGCAGCGTCTTCTCCAAATTGCCCGGCTGCCAATAACAATAACACACACACACACACACACACACACACACACACACACACACACACACAGACACACAGACACACAGACACCAAGAGCACATGCACCACTGCAGGTGAAATCCTATAGTCCATGTCCTTCAGAAAGGACACCACCACCAGGATCCCAGCAATCACTCATTGACCTTAATATCACTGTGTGCATCCGAATGCTGTTTCTGAGCCTGTGTCCCGTTACACTGAGAGTCTACTCTGAAATCCACCAACTGCCTCGGCCAGTCCTTCATGCCAGTCCTTCATGCCAGTCCTTCACACCAGTCCTTCATACCAGTCCATCATACCAGTCCTTTATACCAGTCCTTCATACCAGTCCTTCATGCCAGTCCTTCATGCTAGTCCTTCATGCCAGTCCTTCATGCCAGTCCTTCATGCCAGTCCTTCATGCCAGTCCTTCATGCCAGACCTTCAGTTCATACCAGTCCTTCATACCAGTCCTTCACACCAGTCCTTCATACCAGTCCTTCATGCCAGTCCTTCATACCAGTCCTTCATGCCAGTCCTTCATGCCAGTCCTTCATGCCAGTCCTTCAGTTCATACCAGTCCTTCATGCCAGTCCTTCATACCAGTCATTCATAGATAGTAAAATTATGCAATCGAATGGACAGAGTAAAATAGTGCTACAGTACAATCAACAGCGGGGTGTATTAGAAGGCTATGGTGAAGAGGTACGTTTTTAGCTTATTTTTGAAAATATTAAGAGATCTAGCTTCCCTAATGTCCATAGGTAGTGTGTTCCATAACTTTGGTGCATAGTTTGTAAAGGCTGCATCCCCGATTTCCTTAGACTGTGGCTTGGAACCTTCAATAGACCAGTAGTAGATGATCGCAATGTTCTAGGAGGCACATAGTTGACTAGAGAATTTGCAATGTAGCTTGGTCCTGTTCCATTTAGTGCTTTGCATATAAGGAGGAGGACCTTGAAATCAATTCTAAATGTTACCGGAAGCCAGTGTAGGTTAGCTAATACAGGACTGATGTGGTCTCTCCTTTTGGTTCTAGTTAGTAGCCTAGCTGCCGAGTTTTGAATGAGTTGGAGTCGTTCTGTTTTTTTTTTTGGGAGGCCAGTGAGGAGTGCATTATAGTAGTAAAGTCGGCTTGAGATAAAGGCATGGATCAGTTTTTCAGCATATTTTTTTATTTATAAACGGTCATACCTTAGCTATGTTTCTAAGGTGGAAAAATTATGTTTTTGTCACCTTGTTGATGTGTGATTTAAAGCTTAGGTCTGAGTCTATTATAACACCAAGACTTGTAACTTCGGGTTTGATCCAAGGAGTAAGTTGCCCCATATTGCTCTGTAACATTTCTCTTTTTGTTATAGGACCGACTAGTAGGATTTCAATTTTGCCCTCATTTAATTTGAGGAAGTTGTTCGTCATCCATTTGTTTATTGCTAAGAGACAGGCGGAAATGGAGTTTATAGCTGTGTGATCATTTGGTTCAGCGGAGATGTACAATTGTGTGTCATCTGTGTAACTATGGAAACATACATTGTGTTTTCTAATGATGTTTCAGAGTGGCAGCATGTATAGTGAGAATAATAATGGACCAAGGCAGCTCCCCTGTGGAACTCCGAAGTAGGTGTCATGTTTCTCAGAAGAATGATCTCCAAGCCTGACGTAATATTTTCTCCCTTTGATTATGATCTGAACCAGTTTAATACATAGTCAGAAAGACCAACTAACTTTTCTAGACGATTTATTAGGATATCATGGTCAATCGTGTCAAACGCTGCGCTTAGATCTAATAGGATGAGAATCGAGACTTTGTTTGCATCAGAGTTTATTCTGAGGTCACTAATTATTTTTGTAAGAGCAGTTTCAGTGCTATGGTGCGTTCTGAACCCTGATTGAAATTCCTCCATGATGTTGTTTTCTTTGAGAAAGGAATTTATTTGTATTGAGCCAATTTTTTCAAGTATCTTGCTGATGAATGGGAGGTTGGACATTGGCCTATAGTTGGTTAGTACATTACTGTTTAGTTTGGGTTTCTTTAGTAAGGGTCTTACGACAGCTGTTTTGAATGCGTCTGGGAAAATACCTAGGATGGCTTAGAGTAGACGACAGAGTACAGCAACTTGCAATGGGCCTGGTCTACAAGATACACTATACGACCGGGGTGCCCATGTACATGTCAAAATACTTCCCAAAGGTCAGTGAATACCACAACCACTACACCAGAGGAAGCTCAACAAATCATGTTAAACCCAGATTCGGCTCAAACAATGGACGTGTGGAACGCCCTACCCAAAGCGGTAAAGGAATGTGAATCCCTGCCCACATTCAAAACCGCTCTTAAAGAGCACCTACGGGAGGCTGCAATTCGAAACTGGCCACCGTAAATGCCCAAAACCCCCACCACCTCCTAATAGACAGTCTCCTCCCCACCGCATGTATATATTCCCTCCCCGCCGTATGTATATTTCTCTCCCACCCACCCACCCCCTCCTAATGTACAGTCCCCTCCCCATCATATGTATATACTCTGTCAGGATCTAGGGGTAACAGTACTGTATATTTGAATACCGTTTATGTCACAAATGTATCAGTACTAAATACCTATATGTCCCTATGCCATAAATGTCATGTATGTACCTATGTCATAAATGTCTATATGAATTGAAAATGGGGGACCCTGATGGAAACAAGACAAACGTCTTTCTCAGGTCTGCATCCCCAACCTGTTCCACCCCAGGTGAAAATCTGCATAAAATGTATACCTAGGTAAATGGAATATTGCTCCACTTCTACAAGGGCTATTTGCATATTCTTGGTATCTAGGAACATCTATGGACCTCAATGAATGTATTCTCAGTGTCAGAAATATTGTGTCTATTACTAGGCTTGCTTAAATTCTGATGAAACAAAGGAAAATATGAATTATGATTTTTCTTTTCATATTTGACAGTGAATAAAACCATGATAATAATGACCAAACTTAAAAAACTGCCACTGAGCTCATTCAGTACCCTCTTGAGATCATGTGTACAAAAGATCTAAGGAAATTAATAAAGGGAAGATGATCAAATTGAAGGTTTTGTATATACAGTACTGAATTCTCCCATCCGGACCAATGCAATTTGAAATATTATTATAGAATATAGAATATATGCTTATACATTACCTTATTATAGCCAATTCGCACATTTATATATATATATACATATAGTATCTTTCAAATGGCCGAGTTCAATTTGGATATAGTATCACCAGGCGTGCATAATAACATATACTGATATTTAATGTAATCGACTGTACTTTTTTATTTCTCCCACAGTGTAATCATTTTGTAACTAATTTCAGATCTAATTATTCCTACATGATTACAATAGTGTGGAGAAACTGACTGCGTTTCAATATTTGTCAAAAACGTTACCTTTTGTAGCTTATTATCGTGAATCATAACAATTATTGATATGATTCATTCAGAACGCTGAACTTTGAAACACCATATTGGACCACAGGAAGTGTATAACGGAGACATTCTGACACTGAACGATAGCCAGCGACCTCCTCTTCAAAATGGCCGCAAAAAGATTCCAATTCCCATGGTTCAATATTTCCATTTCCGCTTCCGGGTCAAAGCACGAGTGGAAAATAAAAACTTAAAATGATATAAATGCACTTTTAACCTATTGCTAAACTATTGCCAACCTAACGTTTTACATTCTACATGTATTTGTGACATAGTAGTGATAATAATACTTGAAAACGTTTGATTTTAAAAACGTTAATTTATTGCATCACTCATAAAAATATTAATATATGATAATAATGTCAAAAGGGGTCGGTACCGTCCCCGTGGGGTGGAACAGGTTAACAATTGTATGTATTGAGCCGTACTGTATTGTACCCATCCTGCAATCTGTTAAATAAAGTTTTCATTCATTCATTCATTCATTCATTCATTCATTCATTCATTCATTCATTCATTCATTCATTCATTCATACCTGTCAGAAGCGATGTATTTATAATATTTAGGACATGACTTGCAATACTCTCGAATATTCGCTTAAAAAATGCTGTGGGTATAGGGTCAATACAGGAAGTGGAGGAGTTACATTCCATGACAGTTTTGTAAAGCTCAGTTGATAAAGCAAATTTTCCCATGGTTACTTTTTCGCAGGGTTTGCTGATGGTGTCCATGTTTGTATCAGGACTAATGCTGGCTCTAATTGAAGTTATTTTGTTATTGAGGAATAATGCTAGTTTTTCACATTTTGATGCAGATGACTATGGCGGGGTGGGGGCAGTGTTGAGTAGCTGGTCGATAGCTGAGAATAATATTCTAGAGTTTCCAACATTCTCTGTGATAATCTTAGAAAAATAGTCCTTTCTTGCCACTTGAATTTCTTTGTTATAGGCAGTCATGGCTTCCTTATATATCGCAGTGGACTGTGAGCTTGGTTTTCCTCCATTTTCGTTCAGCAGCTCTACAGATTATCTTTGTCTGACCAACACTGCTATTATTTAACCATGGGGAGATTTTTGCCTTTAATGGAGCGACAGCATCCAGTGTATATGATAGGGTGTTGTTGAGATTTTCAACCATGCAGTTTACGTAAAGAACAGTCCAGGCTGGATGGTTCAGTTTGTCTCATGATGTTTGAGAACTTCTCTTCTGCGATGTCATCTAGTAATCTTCGCTTTAGATGAGAGAAGAGGAGAGGGGAGGACAGGAGAGGACATGAGAGGAGAGAAGAGGACAGGAGAGGAGAGAATATGACAGGAGAGGACAAGAGAGGAGAGGAGAGGAGAGGAAAGACTCTCTGTTTGACTGACTTTATTGCTGTCACAGCAGCCTGGCTGTGTGTGTGCGTGTGCGTGTGCGTGCGTGTGTGTGTGTGTGCGTGCGTGTGTGCGTGTGTG
>NC_140176.1:29875611-29893111 GCF_963971535.1 Notolepis coatsorum | reverse complement strand
CTGAGTGTAGGAGACAGAGAGACTGAGTGTAGGAGACAGAGAGACTGAGTGTAGGAGACAGAGAGACTGAGTGTATAGGAGACAGAGAGACTGAGTGTGTAGGAGACAGAGGGACATCTGAGTGTGTAGGAGACAGAGAGACTGAGTGTGTAGGAGACAGAGAGACTGAGTGTAGGAGAGAGAGAGACTGAGTGTAGGAGACAGAGAGACTGAGTGTAGGAGAGAGAGAGACTGAGTGTAGGAGACAGAGAGACTGAGTGTAGGAGAGAGAGAGACTGAGTGTAGGAGACAGAGAGACTGAGTGTAGGAGACAGAGAGACTGAGTGTGTAGGAGACAGAGAGACTGAGTGTGTAGGAGACAGAGAGACATCTGAGTGTATAGGAGAGAGAGAGACATCTGAGTGTGTAGGAGACAGAGAGACTGAGTGTAGGAGACAGAGAGACTGAGTGTATAGGAGACAGAGAGACTGAGTGTAGGAGACAGAGAGACTGAGTGTATAGGAGACAGAGAGACTGAGTGTAGGAGACAGAGAGACTGAGTGTATAGGAGACAGAGAGACTGAGTGTAGGAGACAGAGAGACTGAGTGTATAGGAGACATAGAGACTGAGTGTGTAGGAGACATAGAGACTGAGTGTATAGGAGACATAGAGACTGAGTGTGTAGGAGACAGAGAGACATCTGAGTGTAGGAGACAGAGAGACTGAGTGTATAGGAGACAGAGAGACATCTGAGTGTAGGATACAGAGACATGTGAGTGTAGGAGACAGAGAGACATGTGAGTGTAGGAGACAGAGAGACATGTGAGTGTAGGAGACAGAGAGACATGTGAGTGTAGGAGACAGACAGACATGTGAGTGTAGGAGACAGAGAGACATGTGAGTGTAGGAGACAGAGACATGTGAGTGTAGGAGACAGAAAGACATGCGAGTGTAGGAGACAGACAGAGACAGAGAGACATGTGAGTGTAGGAGACAGACAGAGACAGAGACAGAGACATGTGAGTGTAGGAGACAGACAGAGACAGAGACATGTGAGTGTAGGAGACAGACAGAGACAGAGACATGTGAGTGTAGGAGACAGACAGAGACAGAGACATGTGAGTGTAGGAGACAGACAGAGACAGAGACATGTGAGTGTAGGAGACAGACAGAGACAGAGACATGTGAGTGTGTGGACAACATAGGTTACCTTCACACTAAAAGCTTTACTGCTCAATTCTGATTTAATGCTCAGATCAGATTTCTTTGTTTGGCTGTTTACATTCTTTTTTTTTTTAAATGTGTCCAATATCAGATTTCAGTGTGAACTGGTCACGCTCCTGAACTGACCCGCATGCGCAAGAAATAATGCTGATGGACGTAAACATGGAGGACACTGAAGTCACAGTTTATGGTTTCATTTATAATTCATGAGCAGATGATAATGGGGGCGAGGAGGAGGAGGTGAAAGAGAGACATTTCTTCTTTCTATATGCTTTCAAACACAGAGCGGTTATGATACGTCCCCTCAGGTTATGCTTTTACAGAAGTATCACGGTATTAACACCTCCCTGTCCCTCCACTGACCACCTCCATCACAGTTGTCTTCTATGTTTGTATTCACTGACCACCTCCATCACAGCTGTCTTCCATGTCTGTATCCACTGACCACCTTCATCACAGCTGTCATCCATGTCTGTATCCACTGACCACCTCCATCACAGCTGTCTTCCATGTCTGTATCCACTGACCACCTCCATCACAGCTGTCTTCCATGTCTGTATCCACTGACCACCTCCATCACAGCTGTCTTCCATGTCTGTATCCACTGACCACCTCCATCACAGCTGTCTTCCATGTTTGTATCCACTGACCACCTCCATCACAGCTGTCTTCCATGTCTGTATCCACTGACCACCTCCATCACAGCTGTCTTCCATGTCTGTATCCACTGACCACCTCCATCACAGCCGTCTTCCATGTCTGTATCCACTGACCACCTCCATCACAGCCGTCTTCCATGTCTGTATCCACTGACCACCTCCATCACAGCCGTCTTCCATGTCTGTATCCACTGACCACCTCCATCACAGCTGTCTTCCGTGTCTGTATCCACTGACCACCTTCATCACAGCTGTCTTCCATGTATCCACTGACCACCTTCATCACAGCTGTCATCCATGTCTGTATCCACTGACCACCTCCATCACAGCTGTCTTCCATGTATCCACTGACCACCTCCATCACAGCTGTCTTCCGTGTCTGTATCCACTGACCACCTTCATCACAGCTGTCTTCCATGTATCCACTGACCACCTCCATCACAGCTGTCTTCCATGTCTGTATCCACTGACCACCTTCATCACAGCTGTCATCCATGTCTGTATCCACTGACCACCTCCATCACAGCTGTCTTCCATGTATCCACTGACCACCTCCATCACAGCTGTCTTCCGTGTCTGTATCCACTGACCACCTTCATCACAGCTGTCTTCCATGTATCCACTGACCACCTCCATCACAGCTGTCTTCCATGTCTGTATCCACTGACCACCTTCATTTCAAGATTCAAGATTCAAGAGTTTTAATTGTCACGGCATACAGGTATACAATGAAATGCGGCTGGTCTTGCCCGCGACGATGTGCAATACAGTGGTACAACATATAATAGAATCCAATAAAATACAGTGGTACAACATATTAATAGAATCCAATAAAACAGTGCAATAAACAGGTACATGGTGTGCCATCTCGGTATCTGTACATTAGTATTTACAGAGCATATAGGACATGCTAGTTAGCTTTAGTAGTGCAATACACTGTTCCTGATGTTATACTATTTTAAGTGGCCTTTCCTCTGGCCATAAGTGTGCGTGTGTGCGGCATGAGTGTTAAAGTGGCTGCTAGTGTGTGAGCGTGCTCAGCGTGCGTGTCGTGTATGTACTTGTGTGTGGATAGTTCAGTTTCTGTGTCTCTCAATGTTCATTGTTTAAGGCTCTGATGGCCTGGGGGAAGAAGCTTAGCCTAAGCCTCTCCGTCTTAGTCTCTAGAATTCGCAGGCGTCTGCCTGACCTCAGCAGCTGGAACAGGCTGTTATTGGGGTGGTGGGGGTCTTTCATTATCCTGCAGGCTCTGGATTTGCACCTCTTGTTGTATAGAGCCTGCAGGGGAGGTAGCGCAATACCCGTGGTACGCTCGGCTGAGCGCACCACACTCTGTAGGGCCTTCTTGTCCTGTGCCGTGCTGTTCCCATACCAGGCAGTGATGTTTCCGGTCAAGATGCTCTCTACAGCTCCTGAGTAGAAGGACTGAAGTATCTTCCCCGATACTCTGAACTTCCTTAACTGTCTCAGGTGGTAGAGGCGCTGCTTCGCTTTCTTTACTACTGTGCCTATGTGTGTTGACCATGTCAGGTCCTCTGAGATGTGGACCCCCAGGTACTTGAAGCTGCTCACCCTGTCCACGGTAGCCCCGTTAATCCTCAGTGGTGTGTGTGTCTCCCGCTGTCCCCTCCTATAATCCACGATCAGCTCCTTGGTTTTACCAATGTTCAGGAGCAGGCTGTTGTCCTGGCACCAACGTTCCAGTACCTCAACCTCCTCCCGGTAGGCCTTCTCGTCGTTGTCCGAGATCAGCCCCACCACCACCGTGTCGTCGGCGAACTTCACAATGGAGTTGGAGCTGAACTTGGCCACACAGTCGTGTGTGTAGAGTGAGTACAGCAGGGGGCTTAGAACACAGCCCTGGGGGGACCCGATGCTCAGGGTGATGGTGTTGGAGGTCTGACCCCCCACCCTGACCGCCTGGGGTCTTTCACTCAGAAAGTCCAGTACCCAGGCGCTCAGGGCGGAGCTCAGGCCTAGCTCGATCAGCTTGTCCACCAGTCTGGTGGGGACTATGGTGTTGAACGCTGAGCTGTAGTCAATGAACAACAGTCTCACATAGCCCCCCTTCTGACGGTCAAGGTGGGAGAGAGTGCTGTGCAGTACCTGGGAGACCGCGTCATCAGTGGACCTGTTCATCACAGCTGTCATCCATGTCTGTATCCACTGACCACCTCCATCACAGCTGTCTTCCATGTATCCACTGACCACCTCCATCACAGCTGTCTTCCATGTCTGTATCCACTGACCACCTCCATCACAGCTGTCTTCCATGTATCCACTGACCACCTCCATCACAGCTGTCTTCCATGTCTGTATCCACTGACCACCTCCATCACAGCTGTCTTCCATGTCTGTATCCACTGACCACCTCCATCACAGCTGTCTTCCATGTTTGTATCCACTGACCACCACCTTCATCACAGCTGTCTTACATGTTTGTATCCACTGACCACCTCCATCACAGCTGTCTTCCATGTCTGTATCCACTGACCACCTCCATCACAGCTGTCTTCCATGTTTGTATCCACTGACCACCTCCATCACAGCTGTCTTCCATGTCTGTATCCACTGACCACCTCCATCACAGCTGTCTTCCATGTATCCACTGGCCACCTCCATCACAGCTGTCTTCCATGTATCCACTGACCACCTCCATCACAGCTGTCTTCCATGTCTGTATCCACTGACCACCTCCATCACAGCTGTCTTCCATGTCTGTATCCACTGACCACCTCCATCACAGCTGTCTTCCATGTTTGTATCCACTGACCACCACCTTCATCACAGCTGTCTTACATGTTTGTATCCACTGACCACCTCCATCACAGCTGTCTTCCATGTCTGTATCCACTGACCACCTCCATCACAGCTGTCTTCCATGTTTGTATCCACTGACCACCTCCATCACAGCTGTCTTCCATGTCTGTATCCACTGACCACCTCCATCACAGCTGTCTTCCATGTATCCACTGACCACCTCCATCACAGCTGTCTTCCATGTATCCACTGACCACCTCCATCACAGCTGTCTTCCATGTCTGTATTCAAAGAGTGACTCCCAAGTCTAGAGTGACTAGAGTGAATGTCAATCTAGAGTGACGTAAAAGTCACATGAATTCTGATGACAGTTCGGACTGAAGTCGTGTTGCAAAAATTCAGACCTGTATCTGATTTAGGACCACATATGAATGTGACCCCAAATCAGAAGTGAAAAAATCAGATTCCATGTGATTTGTGCTGCTCACACTAGTAGTGAAATAAATAGATCTGAGTCACATTATGATCAAAAGGAAATCAGATTTTGCCTGCAGTGTGAATGTATCCATAGAGAGACAGGATGTTATTGATCTCTCTCTCTGCGGTCTGTGTAATGGAGCTATAATACCACGGGTCTTAATGGGAAAAAACACTGCGCCTCTTCCGTTCTG
Organism: Notolepis coatsorum; assembly: GCF_963971535.1. Classification (NCBI taxonomy): domain Eukaryota; kingdom Metazoa; phylum Chordata; class Actinopteri; order Aulopiformes; family Paralepididae; genus Notolepis; species Notolepis coatsorum. The sequence continues at coordinate 29,887,817 of NC_140176.1, read as the reverse complement.
CCCCACCCCCCACTACTTCCTCTCAGTCATCAAGGCAACTATATCTATATCTATCTATATCACATCTATATCACATCACAATATTCTCCTTAGGTTTGACGGTCAAACGGTTAGGCTGTGCGACAGTATTTCATGTTCCAGTACAAATGACAATGTGATATGATATTTCTTTTATGTTGTTATCTTGTAATATATAATTATCATGGTGCTGTTTCCACAAAGCCCCAGTCCCTTATAGCTGAAGATAACAAGAAGATCACCAGGTGTGAGGAGAACACTGACCACAACACACAGCTCTGATAACAAGAAGATCACCAGGTGTCAGGAGAACACTGACCACAACACACAGCTCTGATAACAAGAAGATCACCAGGTGTGAGGAGAACACTGACCACAACACACAGCTCTGATAACAAGAAGATCACCAGGTGTTTGATTGATTGAATTGATTGATTGATTGATTGATTGATTGATTGATTGATTGAAAAGTTTATTAACAGATTGCAGAATGGGTACAGTACAGTACAGCTTAATACATACAATTGTTAAGGGGATGCAGACCAGAGAAAGACTTTCGTCTTGTTTACATCAGGGTCCCCCATTTTCAATTCATCATAACATATATGACATACATGACATACAGATAGACAGTACTGCTACATCTATACATTTATGACATATCAGATTTGCAAATACAGTACTGTTTGTGATGCAAAAAGTGTCCAGAAAAAGAGTGTATATACATTTGACGTAGAAACTGTACATTGGAGGAGGTTGGGTGGGTGGGGTGGGGTTGGTGGGTGGGGGCTGTACATTGGAGGGGGGGGGACACTGTACTCTGTACATTGGAATACTGACAAAGCCATACTTGGTAATTTACTGTACAACTGGTTTAAGACATTTGTAGGGGCCAGTTTCGAATTGCAGTCTCCCGTAGGTGTTCTTTGAGAGTGTTTTTGAAAGTGGGTAGTGATTCACATTCCTTTACAGCTTTGGGTAGGGCGTTCCACATTGATGTGGCATAATTGCGAAACGTGTTTAGTCCCTTGTTTGAGCCGAATCTGGGTTTAACATGATTTGTGGAGCTCCCTCTGGTGTTGTGATCGTGGTATTCACTGACCTTTGGGAAGTATTTTGACATGTACATGGGTACCTTGGTCGCGTAGTGTATCTTGTAGACCAGGCCCATTGCAAGTTGCTGTACTCTGTCGTCTACTCTAAGCCATCCTAGGTTGTCAAAGTGGGCCGGGGTGAGGTGGGTTCTAGGAGTCAGGTCAAGCAGTAGTCTGACTAGCTTGTTTTGAGATGTTTGTAATTTGTTTTTTAGTGCCTTTGAGGTGCTTTGGTACCATGAGGTTCAAGCATAGTCGTAGTACCCTTGAATGAGTGCTCCTGCCAGAGTCTTCAGGGTATTCTTGTTTACCAGAGAGGAGATCCGGTACAAGAATCGAGTTCGTTGGTTGACTTTTTTTATTACATTGGATGCCATTTTGTCACAGGAAAGATTAGCCTCTAGGATGGAACCTAGGTAGGTAATTTCATCTTTCCTTGTGACAATATTGTCACCCACTGTAACCGAGAAGCCGTCGGTCTTGCTGAGTTTGTTATTTGAACCGAAGAGTATGGACTCTGTTTTGCCCATGTGTAATGATAGTTTGTTGTCGGCGAGCCATATGCAGATTTTGCCTAGTTCCGAGCTAGGCAAATGTCAGGAGAACACTGACCACAACACACAGCTCTGGGACTTGTTTTTACTTGTAAGTAGAAGAAATGCATTGTGGGTTTTGGTCTTTTCATGGACTATGTTTAAAAATGCAATTATACCTTATCCTAAAGAACATGAAGTCCCTGCTTCCCCCCCCCCCCCCCCCCATCTCAATCTCTCTCTCTGTCTCTCTCTCTGTCTCTCTCTGTCTCTCTGTCTCTCTCTCTCTGTCTCTCTCTCTGTGTCTCTCTCTCTGTCTCTCTCTCTCTCTCTCTCTCTCTATTTCTCTCTGTCTCTCTATTTCTCTCTGTCTGTCTGTCTGTCTCTCTCCCTCTCCCTCTCTCTGTCTCTCTCTCTCTCTCTCTGTCTGTCTGTCTGTCTGTCTGTCTGTCTGTCTGTCTGTCTGTCTGTCTGTCTGTCTGTCTGTCTGTCTGTCTGTCTGTCTGTCTGTCTGTCTGTCTGTCTGTCTCTCTTTCTCTGTCTCTCTCTGTCTCTCTCTCTCTCTCTCTCTCTCTCTCTCTCTCCCTCTCTCTCGCTCTCTCTCTCTGTTACTGAGATGGTCTCTTGCTCACGATGAGATGAGTCATTAGGTCTATGAGGTGTTGTCTATCAGCTCAATACAACCTTCCATACGACACGATACAGATAGAGTAACACTGCAGTCTGGACACTAGCTAACATAACGCACACACACACAGGTAGGCACACACACACACACACACACACACACACACACACACACACACACACACACACACACACACACACACACACACACACACACACACACACACACACACACACACACACACACACACACACACACACACACACACACACACACACACACACACACACACACACACACACACACACACACACACACACACACACACACACACACACACACACCGGTACAGTGGAAAAAACACAGAGGGAGACAGATAGATAGACAGAGACAGAAAGAGAGACAGAGGGAGAGAGAGAGAAAGAGACAGAAAGAGAGACAGCTACGTAGCAAAGAAAGACACATTGCTCCCTTGTCCAAACTCACCTCTCCGCTGTCAGAGAGAACGGGCTCGATCCCATAAGAGACATTCCCGTCCGAAAACATGCCCCTGCACAGAACCACAGGGAGGAGGTGGAGAGATCAAGTTCAAGTTCAAGTTCTTTATTTGTCAAATACACAACAATACAGGGGCATCGCAGGTAATGAAACTCTTGTGTTTGGAGCTCAGACTCAACAGTGCACAATTAGGAAACAACAATGAATACAATAATGGTAACAATAGTAGTAGTAGTAGTAAGATAAAATATAAGATAAACTATAATATAATACATAAAAGTAAATTATTTACAGATAGTGTCTTGCATCTAGTGTATGTGCATGTTAACACATTGGCCACCAACGACGATTATATATGTGTTTGTCCGACAACCGTTGAATGCCAACCATGTATATATATACGTTATTTGATTGTTATTTCTTTTATTCGATATTTATATTCATTACAGGCCCACTGACTTGGGGTTAACATTGGGAATCGCATTGAGAATGCCTAGGTGCAATACCGGCCGCATCACGCTAGACGGCGGTATTGAGCACCCTTTCTTTTTTCTTTTTTTTTTATTATCTTTTTCCCCCTCCTTTTTTCCGATTTTTCTCCCATCCCACTGTTAGTCGTTATGCCAATTCCCAACCCCCTTCCTGGTTGTTGCGCACCCCCCCCTACTGTTGGTCCGGGAGGCCGGAGACTGTCACATGTTTTCCTCCGACGCATGTGCAGCCAGCCGGCAGCCAGCCTGGCAGCGCAGATTCTCACCGGGAGAGTGTAACGTGTGGAAGGTCACACTACCTTTCTCCAGATCCTACCCTCGCTGTGCAGGCGCCCCCACCGAACTGTAGGGGTCGCTGTCGACAACGCCCAGGACCCACCCACGGCTTCCCTCCCCCTAACTCAGCCAAACGAGTTAGTATAGCGATCAGCCCAAGCCAAGGCAATGCTGACTCTCCGGGAGTATCGAGCACCCTTTCTAACATTGTATCCTGGGCTGTGGGATGGCCAAGGGTTTCGGGTTACATTTTTCCTTGTCGGGCAAGACGAACGGTTCTGACGGTTACATTGAAGCCCGTCAAATATGCCCGATCCATATGTTATGGTGGATTATGCCGTTGAGCAAATGGACATTGGATCTACCAGATGGCGATCAAGAAATTGGAATATTGTTTTTGGAATACTCCCGGTCGCAGGTAAGGACAATTTGACGTACATTTTTGCTTGATCCTGCAAGGCTTTTGTACCGATCGAGCTGATAAGCATTTTTTGTGTTGAATGTGGCTGATTGGCGCAGTGGGCAAGGCGCTCGCCACTAACGCAGGAGATGCTGGGTTCGAGCCCAGCTCTCTGCGATGCTACCGGCTGGCCGGTCGTTCATACTAACACAATTGGCAAGTGTTAGAGGGTGGGAAAGCCGGTGGGTGGGGATTGGACGTTGTGGACAGCGACTCCTACAGGTCGGTTTGGTGACGCCGGTGCAGCGGAAACAGGAAGTAGCGGGGGCAGCGTGAGCCTCCCACGCGTTACCCCTCGCCACTGAGAGTTCGAGCTGCTGCGGTGAAAAGATGCGACAGGCTGCCTCCTCGTGTACCGGAGGGGACACGTGATGCAAGGCTTCTGTCCTCACTACAGCCGACCAGTGGGAGGCATAGTCTAGCAACGTTCAAGACAGGGGAGTGAAAAATTGGATAATACGAAATTGGGATGGGAGAAAAATAGAAAAATGGGGAGAAAAAGTGGATAAAAGAATTAATAAAAAATTATTTCTTTTTTTTTTATCAAATTTTTTATTATTATTTACATGAAAACAAGACAACACAATAACCACAATAACAATACACAGAACTTCACAGGGAAATAACAGAAACAATAATAATACAGAAATAACAAATTATAAAGACAAAAAAGAAAACAGAGTACAACCTTTTAAAATTTAAAGGGGTACTATCTAATAAATGGCCTTTCCCAGTATTCAGCACCGTTTCCCGGCCGTGTGGCCCTATATTAATAAAACATATAGCTCTAATTCTCACAAAGGCCCATTCTTCCAATTCACCTCACAACATTCACCCTCACCGAGCTGAGTCAATCAAAATTTTCTTTTATTAAATCAACTTTCTTTAATGAATATAACTCATCAGTTTTTAATACTATAATATTAGTGTTCTGAAGGATCAGATTAAACCGAATATATATATTTATTTATATATATATATTTAATTGTATTGTATATCCCCTGATATCCCTTGTATATTCCTTGTACAATATGCATTGAATATCCCTTCTAGTCTACTGAACATCCCATAATAGTCTCCATTCTACCATTGGACGAGACCTTGGTGCCAGGTCGCCATACCCCTCAGACCAAGTTCAATCGTACCGCTCAACATGTATGGACAAGTCCTAGTTCCGCGTAGGAATATGTCTACCGCACCACTAATGGTACTATTTATTCATAGTGCGTATATATACTGCGCTATTAAAGTAGAACTTTCTTTTAGTCCAGTTCCTTACCCTCCAACAGAGTGACAGACGCAAAAGCCTCCCCGCGAACCACGTGTGGGCAGTAAGGCCAATTCGGCCCAGTATCGGCATTGAGACATCGTGTATATTAATATTTGAATAGTCATATTTGGCACTATATCGTCGAGTTGGACGTATTCTATTAAGCTAATAATAGTCTATTCATATATAGTGCCTCGTGCGGTAAGAGTTCTATAGTAATCAGCACCCCCATCGTTTCGGGCATCAGCTGGACGCTTATCCAGGGTGGTTGACCCCACGTGAAGCTGCACCCGAGGAGCTCCAGGCCAAAGAGCGAGTGGACCTGTATATTGGATTATTCTACCGACGACGGCTAGCCTTCTCCGGCTTGGATTATGCTTTGAGTACTTTGATTATTCTATGGATAAAGGCCAACACTGCGGTGTGTTGGAAATACCCCCCCCGGAGAGGACGACAGGTGAGACGGCGCTCTGCACAGTGAGGTCGCCTCACGTCTCTCCGTCGTGGACCGGAGGACGCCGGCCACAGAGGGTCCAACTGCATTCATCTGTGGATCGAGGATCGTTGGGCACCGTGTCGCACAACTGTGGACTCTCCCAAGATACCCTCGGCCAGACGGGATCCAGCCAGTGACTCTCTAACCCCCCCCCCCCCTCCAGCTGTCCTACAAGCAGTCGGAACCTTCCCCTAGTGTATCCAGCTATATAATCATTCAAGTATCATCGCTATTGTTCCCTAAATATTCCAGGTTGTATATTTGCTTCCTGCGCAATCAGAGATTGGACATTCGATATTGATCTACCTACGAATACTCATTTGCCATAAAAGTGCATACTATTTCAAATCATAAATGTAATTAAGTGATCGTTGTACATACCTTTTGCTATGTATTAAAACTCAAACTTTCGATTTGGTACATTTGTGTTGGATCCGTTTATCAGGTGGGAGTGTTCAACATATTCATACCTAGTACTGGGTGGCCAGAGTCTAAAGTACAAGAGGTAGTGGTAGTAAGTATCATATCTAACCATACAGTCAGGGAATTGTACCCCTCAGTTACAATTGGTCCTTCGAGCCGGATGGTAATCAGTGTAATATTAATATAGTGTTATTAATATTAAAATGGCCTATGATGAACACTCCACGAAACGATCCTCCTAACCAACAACGCCCGCGGCGCAAACGACAGCTCCCTCAGTACCTAGAGGCTTACGCTGTCAGTCAACAACCTGGTCTTCTACCAACAGTAAACGCGGTAAAACTAGAAAGTAAAATTATGTCTAACCCTAACGACCAGGCTACCCCGACCATAGAGGCCCCTATGGGTTCTAATGTAACTGACCAAGCTCACGGTGGGGACCAGGGGGAACCAGACATGACTTTACACCCCGCCAATACCGAAGAAGTAGTCCCCGACGAGTCCCGGGAGGAAGACAACACTACCGAGAGAGAACTCGGCACGGAAGAAGATGAGGAGAGCACCGTGGAGATAGAGCTCCAAGACTCCGCACGGAGTACCCCAAGGGACGGCTCCCCTATACAACCGTCTTCTCCCAGCGAGGCAGAGAGGACACTACAGCAGGCATTCCTCGTCAGCCTGAAAGCCTCTACTGAACGCGATAGACTCCAGGGTGAACGCGATCGATTGCAGATACAGCAACGGAGCGAAGAAGAGCACATACGCCTGGAAATAAGACGCATTCAGATGGAAGAGAATATGGCAAGAGACCGGGCCGACGCCCAGCGCGCCGCCACCGGTGCCCAGAGAGAATCGGATCTCACCAAGCGATATACCCCCGCGGAGCTGCGCTACAGACCCCCGACGCTATTCACGGGTGAGCACGACGCACGACCCGCACCGAGGAACAGCACCTGGACCAGCGGGCCATGGTACACAGCCGGTACCAGCCCACGCCAAGGAGCAGGAGGAGACTCGCCTAGGAGGCCTCTCCCCCAACGCTCGCCGATGTATCAACAATCCGCGTCATACATTGGCACACCTATGGTACCAGACTTCACCCAGGAGAACCGGGCCCAGTATACGGAGCTCCGCATGTGTCTGGAGACAATGTTGGTGGATGTCATTGATGAACGCCATAAATACGCGATACTACTGAAGCATTTAAAGGTACCCCGCGCGCACAACATAGCGCTCGCCTACGCCACTTCCACGACCCCATACACCGCAGCGCTGGTAGCGTTGGACCAGAGATATGGACGTATATGGGATTACGTGATCCAGGAGATCAGGCACATCGACCGCCTACCCCCAGCAACAGACAATCGAGCACTGGACGACCTGTCCATCAGAGTGCAGTCCCTGGTAGGGATGCTGGGAGCGCAGAGGGAAAAGGGTAGGCATGAACTATACGCCAACTCAAATGTAGAGAGGATCTTGGAGAAGCTACCGCCCGCCCGACAGGAGCGCTTTAGGCGGCAGAGAGACCACCGAGACCCTAATGGCCCCGAACCGAACCTCCTCGATCTAGCCGACTTCCTGGCGAGAGAAGTCAGCAGCTTACGGCTAGATACATTCGGACGGAGCACCCCTGGCTCCAGAGAAGGAACCAGGAGACTAAATGATGGAAGAAGATCGGTGACTGTCATGCACCAATCGGAGTCAGTGCCAAGCAGTAGGAGCCACAGTACCCCCTCAAGAAAGGAGAAGTGGAAGATAGTGTGCCCCTACTGTGAGAAAGAACACTGGCTGTCACAATGTGACTCATTCCCCAAGATGAATGCGGAGGAAGCGAGTCAATGGATAAAGTCCAACAGACGCTGTTTTCGCTGTGCGCGATCACACATGGCAGCCGAATGCCGCTTAAAGAAAAAGTGCAGTCGGTGCGATGGAGCCCATCTGGACATACTCCACGACAGTAACAGACGGCGGCCTCCACCCGCACCATCAAGCAGCAAAGCAAGCGTCATGTACATCGACCCCGCCAGCAGCAGCGGAGCCAGAGTGCTCTTAAAGGTAGTCCGTGTGACATTGAGCTACCAGAATAAAGTCATGGACACTTACGTCGTCCTTGATGACGGGTCAGAGAAGACCCTTCTGCTCGCGTCCGCTGCGGCCCAGCTAGGGCTGCGGGGGAGCGAAAACCAAATGACAATTCGGACAATAAGAAGAGATTTGAAAACGATAAAGGGCGAGAATGTCTCATTCTCTATCGCAGCAAGCGGCCAGCCCGAGCGACGGTACAGGATTACAGACGCTTTCACCAGCCAAGAAATAGGACTGTCGCGGTACACATACCCCGTAGCCAAGCTGATGGAGAAATATGTACATCTACGCAAGCTACCGATCCCACTCATAGACGGTGCTACCCCGACACTGTTGATAGGCTCCGACCATGCAGACCTCATTGTCCCGATAGACCGGGTTCATACCGGACCCAGAGGCTGTCCTGCAGCAGTCGAGACCCGCCTAGGATGGACTCTCCAAGGCCCACTCGCCAAATCTCTCAACCGAACCACAGCCACTAGCTGTCTCCACTCCCGAGTCACAGAGGGAGACACCGCACTCCTGCAGCATGTAGAGAGGCTATGGACCTTAGAACAAATGCCCTTTAAGAACGAAAAGAAAGACATTCGCTCTAAAGACGACATCTACGCCATTAACCTCCTCGAGACGGGAACAAAGAGAGTCCCAGTCAGCGGCGTGTTGAGATACGCCACGCCACTCCTGCGGCGGGAAGGGATGCCTACCTTTCACGCAAAGAAAGACGCCACAGAGCGGTACCTACTAAACACAGAGCGGCGCTTAGCCAAGGACCCCGCCCAAGAAAGTGTATACCGCGCTGAGATTGAGAAGCTCATCACAGCGGGACACGTCACAAAGATTGACATTAAAGAGGCCGACCAGACGACTGAATCGTGGTACGTGCCCCACCACAAGGTTCATCACAACGGCAAAGACCGCATCGTGTTTAACTGCAGCTACCAGATCGGATCCCAAAATCTGAATAAAGAGCTATTGCCCGGTCCTACACTCGGCCCCTCCCTACTAGGCGTACTACTCCGCTTCCGCCAGGACAAGGTGGCTATCAGCGGGGATATCAAAGGGATGTTCCTGCAGGTGAGATTAGTAGAGGAGGACAAGCCCCTGTTGCGGTTCCTATGGAGAGAGAGGCCAGGAGATGAGCACCCAGCCATCTACCAATGGGAAGTCCTCCCTTTCGGAACTACATGCAGCCCATGCTGTGCTACATTTGCACTACAGAGACATGTCGCAGAGGACCCAGCAGCGGACGAAGAGGTCCGACACAGTGTGAAGAACAGCTTCTACGTAGATAACTGTCTACAAAGCGTTTCGACCCAGGAAGAAGCCGAGGCTCTCCTACTTAAACTCCGCGCCTCTCTGATCAAAGGCGACTTTGATCTCAGGCAGTGGGCCAGCAGCGATCCGCACGTACTGCGCAGCCTCTCCTCCGAGGACAAGGCAGCGAGCAGCGAGACCTGGATGGCCACAATCCCAGGAGAAGCCCAAGAGATGACACTAGGACTAGTGTGGCGCTTCAAAACAGATTCGCTCCACTATAGACACAAACCCCTGACCACGGAGCAGGGAAGGTCGACGGCAATACCGACCACCAGACGGAGTGTGTACAGAACACTCGCCCGACAATATGACCCGTTAGGATGTATACTACCGTACACCACCAGGGCAAAGATGATTGTACGAGCATTGTGGGACAAGGACCAGGGCTGGGACGACCCCATTCCCGCACACCTTGCATCCACCTGGAGAGAGTGGGAGATGGAACTCCACTCACTCCCAGGCGTTAATATACGCCGAAGCTACTTCCCACCCACGGTGAGGCCAGAGACATGTAAAATGGATATACACGTCTTCAGTGACGCCTCCGAGGTCGCCTACGGATCAGTAGCCTACTTGCGGGCCCAAGAAGAGGGGGGAGAGATCTACACAGCATTCATCCTCGCCCGCTCGAGAATAGCCCCACGCAAGCAACAGTCTATCCCACGTCTAGAGCTCTGCGCAGCCCTCGCAGGAGCGCATCTAGCCACGCTCATCCAACGTGAGCTCACCATTCCGGTGCATAGAACAATCCTGTGGTCAGATTCCACGACAGTACTCGCCTGGATCAAATCGGATTCATGCAAATATAAAGTCTTCGTGGGAGTCAGAGTCACTGAGATTCAAGAGTTAACCGGAGAGTTAACCGGAGAAGCAAACTGGCGCTATGTTGATACAAAACACAACCCAGCTGACGTCATCACCCGGGGAATGTCCCTAGATGACTTAACCCGTCGTAACATCTACAGTGACGGACCAGCATTCCTCAAGCTCCCGGAAGGAGATTGGCCCACGCCCACCCCGAGGGAAGCAAGTGACGAGGAGGCTGAGAATAAGAAACCTATGTTCTGTGGATTGAGCACTGTTGTCTCCGCAGACCCCAACATAGACGATTGCATTACCATAGAGAGTGCGCAGCAACGGACATTCCTGCGGCACCACCCAGAGATTCAGTCCCCCGCTGATATGTCAGCAGCTGACTACGAGGAAGCAGAACTGCTTCTACTGCAACGAGCCCAGAGAGACTCGTTCCCCGATGAACTAGACTGTCTACAAGGAGGAAAGCCCGTCCCATCAGACAGCAGATTGATTCATCTGGCCCCCGAGAGTGACACACATACCCTCATCAGAGTGGGTGGTCGCCTGCGGAGAGCCCCCAATTTACCGGATGACATTAAGTACCCGATCGTATTGAACAGCCGACACAAGGTCACAGAGCTGATTATAAAGAAATACGACGAGGATGTACACCACGCAGGAGCAGAGAGAGTCTTCGCGGAGATCAGACGTCGTTACTGGATACTTCAAGGAAGAGAGGCGGTGCGACGCTTCCAGCGAACCTGTCTAGACTGCCGAAAGTGGCGCGCGCAGCCCAGCATACCACGGATGGCTGACCTACCTCCATGTCGCCTCCGACTCGGCGACAAGCCATTCCACTCAACAGGCATGGACTGTTTTGGCCCGCTGCACATAAAGAAAGGAAGAGGCACCGAGAAGCGGTGGGGTATTGTATTCAAATGCATGACCACCAGAGCGATACATATCGAGCTCCTTCCGACCATGAGCACAGACTCATTCCTTATGGCCTTCCGAAGATTCACATCACGGAAAGGAAAACCGTCTACATTATTGTCCGATCACGGGACAAACTTCAAAGGCGGAGAAAGAGAGCTGAGGGAGAGCTTCCAAGCTATGGGCCCAGAACTTAAGACCCACCTCGCTCCAGCCCAGATTGACTTCCAATTCAACCCCCCAAACGCACCCCACTTCGGTGGAACTTGGGAACGAGAAGTACGTTCTATAAAGACAGCCCTGTACGCAGTACTTGGGGCCCAGACTGTGGCGGAAGAAGTCCTAATGACAGTCCTCACGGAGATTGAGGGAGTATTGAACTCAAAGCCCCTCGGTTACGTCTCCAGTGATGTAGCAGATGTCGACCCAGTCACCCCCAACACCCTCCTGATGGGGCGGCTAGATCCCGCGTTACCCCAGACAATGTACCGGCCTGAAGAAGCGAACGGCCGACGAATGTGGAGGTACAGCCAAGTATTAGCCGACAAGTTTTGGAGCAGTTTCCTACTGCACTACCTACCGTCTCTACAGACCCGCCAGAAGTGGGTAAAAGAGAGAGACAATTTGACGGAAGGAACAGTCGTCATGATTATTGACCAGTCACTACCCAGAGCTATGTGGCCGGCTGGCCGCGTAAGCAAAGTGATCACCGGTGCCGATGGCAAGGTCCGAGCAGCTGAAGTACTCGTCCAAGGGCGCATTTACACCCGTCCTGTGGCGAGGCTCATAGAACTGCCCCGACTCCCAGACACAATCGATGATGACCATGACCCTATGACTTTGTGAGTTGACTGACCCTTACAGCGAACCCTTGAGTGGTAGACAGTGC
>NC_140176.1:29855611-29870611 GCF_963971535.1 Notolepis coatsorum | reverse complement strand
GAGAGTGTTCAGAGAGAGTTTTCAGAGAGTGTTCAGAGAGAGTGTTCAGAGAGAGTGTTCAGAGAGAGAGTGTTCAGAGAGAGAGTTCAGAGAGAGAGTTCAGAGAGTGTTCAGAGTGTTCAGCGAGAGTGTTCAGAGAGAGAGTGTTGAGAGAGAGTGTTCAGAGAGAGTTTTCAGAGAGTGTTCAGAGAGAGTGTTCAGAGAGAGAGTTCAGAGAGTTTTCAGAGAGTGTTCAGAGAGTGTTCAGAGAGAGAGTGTTCAGAGAGAGTGTTCAGAGAGAGAGTGTTCAGAGAGAGTGTTCAGAGAGAGTGTTCAGAGAGTGTTCAGAGAGAGTGTTCAGAGAGTGTTCAGAGAGTTCAGAGAGAGAGAGTGTTCAGAGAGAGTGTTCAGAGAGAGTGTTCAGAGAGAGAGTGTTCAGAGAGAGAGTGTAAAGAGAGTGTTCAGAGAGAGAGTGTTCAGAGAGAATGTTCAGAGAGAGTGTTCAGAGAGAGAGTGTTCAGAGAGTGTTCAGAGAGAGAGTGTGTTCAGAGAGAGAGTGTTCAGAGAGAGTGTTCAGAGAGAGTGTTCAGAGAGAGAGTGTATTCAGAGAGAAAGTGTTCAGAGAGAGTGTTCAGAGAGAGTGTTCAGAGAGAGAGAGTGTTCAGAGAGAGTGTGTTCAGAGAGAAAGTGTTCAGAGAGAGTGTTCAGAGAGAGTGTTCAGAGAGAGAGTATTCGGAGAGAGTGTGTTCAGAGAGAAAGTGTTCAGAGAGAGAGTTCAGAGAGAGTGTTCAGAGAGAGTGTTCAGAGAGAGAGTGTTCAGAGAGAGAGTGTGTTCAGAGAGAAAGTGTTCAGAGAAAGTGTTCAGAGAGAGTGTTCAGAGAGTGTTCAGAGAGAGAGAATGTTCAGAGAGAGAGTGTTCAGAGAGAAAGTGTTCAGAGAGAGAGTATTCGGAGAGAGTGTGTTCAGAGAGAAAGTGTTCAGAGAGAGTGTTCAGAGAGAGTGTTCAGAGAGTGTTCAGAGAGAGAGAGTGGCCAACCTTTACTCTGAGCTAGAGAGTGAGAGTCTCACAAGTGTCTCATAATAATTATAATAAATGTAAAGCTCCCCTCCACTCAAAAACGTGTCTTTCGTATGATTATCTCCTCTTGGAGGCGTGACTTTGATTATACAGATTGGTATTTATGGTTAACTCCTCTTGGAGGCGTGACTTTGATTATACAAATTGTTATTTATGGTTAACTCCTCTTGGAGGCATGACTTTGATTATACAGATTGTCATTTGTGACTTTGACTATACAGATTGATATTTATGGTCTACTCCTCTATAGTGTGTTCAGAGAGAGAGTGTTCAGAGAGAGAGAGAGTGTTCAGAGAGAGTGTTCAGAGAGAGAGAGTGTTCAGAGAGAGTGTTCAGAGAGAGAGTGTTCAGAGAGAGTGTTCAGAGAGAGTTCAGAGAGAGTGTTCAGAGAGAGTGTTCAGAGAGAGTGTTCAGAGAGAGAGTTCAGAGAGAGAGTGTTCAGAGAGAGTGTTCAGAGAGAGTGTTCAGAGAGAGAGAGTTCAGAGAGAGTGTTCAGAGAGAGTGTTCAGAGAGAGAGTGTTCAGGGAGAGTGTTCAGAGAGAGTGTTCAGAGAGAGTTTTCAGAGAGTGTTCAGAGAGAGTGTTCAGAGAGAGTGTTCAGAGAGAGAGTGTTCAGAGAGAGAGTTCAGAGAGAGTGTTCAGAGAGTGTTCAGAGTGTTCAGCGAGAGTGTTCAGAGAGAGAGTGTTGAGAGAGAGTGTTCAGAGAGAGTTTTCAGAGAGTGTTCAGAGAGAGTGTTCAGAGAGAGAGTTCAGAGAGTTTTCAGAGAGTGTTCAGAGAGTGTTCAGAGAGAGAGTGTTCAGAGAGAGTGTTCAGAGAGAGAGTGTTCAGAGAGAGTGTTCAGAGAGAGTGTTCAGAGAGAGAGTGTTCAGAGAGAGAGTTCAGAGAGTGTTCAGAGAGTTCAGAGAGAGAGAGTGTTCAGAGAGAGTGTTCAGAGAGAGAGTGTAAAGAGAGAATGTTCAGAGAGAGTGTTCAGAGAGAGAGTGTTCAGAGAGTGTTCAGAGAGAGAGTGTGTTCAGAGAGAGAGTGTTCAGAGAGTGTTCAGAGAGAGTGTTCAGAGAGAGTGTGTTCAGAGAGAAAGTGTTCAGAGAGAGTGTTCAGAGAGAGTGTTCAGAGAGAGTGTTCAGAGAGAGAGTGTTCAGAGAGAGTGTGTTCAGAGAGAAAGTGTTCAGAGAGAGTGTTCAGAGAGAGTGTTCAGAGAGAGAGTATTCGGAGAGTGTGTTCAGAGAGAAAGTGTTCAGAGAGAGAGTTCAGAGAGAGTGTTCAGAGAGAGTGTTCAGAGAGAGAGTGTTCAGAGAGAGAGTGTGTTCAGAGAGAAAGTGTTCAGAGAGAGTGTTCAGAGAGAGTGTTCAGAGAGTGTTCAGAGAGAGAGAGTGTTCAGAGAGAGAGTGTTCAGAGAGAAAGTGTTCAGAGAGAGAGTATTCGGAGAGAGTGTGTTCAGAGAGAAAGTGTTCAGAGAGAGTGTTCAGAGAGAGTGTTCAGAGAGTGTTCAGAGAGAGAGAGTGTTCAGAGAGAGTGTTCAGAGAGAGTGTTCAGAGAGAGTGTTCAGAGAGAGTGTTCAGAGAGAGAGTGTTCAGAGAGAGAGTGTTCAGAGAGAGAGTGTGTTCAGAGAGAGTGTTCAGAGAGAGAGTGTTCAGAGAGAGTGTTCAGAGAGAGTGTTCAGAGAGAGTGTTCAGAGAGAGTGTTCAGAGAGAGTGTTCAGAGAGAGAGTTCAGAGAGAGTGTTCAGAGAGAGTGTTCAGAGAGAGTGTTCAGAGAGAGTGTTCAGAGAGAGTGTTCGGAGAGAGAGTGTTCAGAGAGTGTGTTCAGAGAGAAAGTGTTCAGTGAGAGTGTGTTCAGAGAGAAAGTGTTCAGAGAGAAAGTGTTCAGAGAGAGTGTTCAGAGAGAGTGTTCAGAGAGAGTGTTCAGAGAGAGTGTGTTCAGAGAGAAAGTGTTCAGAGAGTGTTCAGAGAGTGTTCAGAGAGAGTGTGTTCAGAGAGAAAGTGTTCAGAGAGTGTTCAGAGAGAGTGTTCAGAGAGAGTGTTCAGAGAGTGTTCAGAGAGAGTGTTCAGAGAGAGAGTGTTCAGAGAGAGTGTGTTCTTTTTTTTTTTTACTTAAATTTTTATTAACAGTTTTTAGACAGACAGCACTTACAAAAAATAAATAATAAAAAATAAAGAAACTAGCATCACAATAAAAACAAAAAGAAAAAACAGTGCACATAAATATTTACATGGTTAGTTGTCTGGTTCCCCTACAGTTGTTTTCTAGGTATTTGATACAAAGGCTGATTGTGTATCTCCCTTAAACAGGCATAAACAGGTAATTCCTACTCAAAGATGATAAATGCTGACTAAGGCTTGTATGTGTGATCTGGGTCCAGAGACCCTCCTTGAGCTTCTTTCTTCCCTTATCCTTCGTCCTTTCTTTTTTTTTTCTCTTGTTTATTAACTTTCACTTTGCCTTTTGGTTCACCCATACACAAACCACCTCATCCCTGAATATTTAATATCACACCGTTAAACAGACATAAATAATAAGGTATAAAAACATTCAGCAATTGTAATATCCCAAAAAACAAAATAGAAAATACTAACTAAAGCACAGGTGTGTGACATGGGTTCATAGACCCTCCTTGAACATCTTTCCTCCTTTACCCTTCGCCCTCTTGTGTTGCATTTGGTTCTTCCTCTGTGATGTCGTTCTCGTTCCTTTTATAATCCTCCCACTTTCCCCATCTTTCCCCAAATTTCTCTTCCTGTAACCTCAGCATCAGGGGCGGAGCTAGGGGGTGGCTACCTGGGCTCAAGCCCCGGATGTATTCTGAAAAGCCCCGAATCTATTTAATTTTTTTTTTTTTTATTTAATTTTTTTTTTTTTTTTTTTACAATTCATCATTGTTACATGAAAATATGTTTGCACCAGATTTAGCAGAAGCTAATTTCCATCTGTGGTCTATCCAGCTGCTAACTGTATTTGAGTGAGTTAAGTCTTGGTGTTATGGTAGACTCAGACCTAAGCTTTAAATCACAATCAACAAGTTGACAAAAACTTAATTCTTCCACCTTAGAAACATAGCTAAAGTACGGCCATGTATAAATCAAAAGGACGCTGAAAACCAGATACATGCCTTTATCTCAAGCCAACTCGACTACTGTAATGCACTCCTTACCGGCCTCCCGAAAAAATACGATGATAACTATTTTATTGCAATGCACTATTGCATTATTTTATTCTATTTTACTAACTATTTTATTGCACTGCACTATTTTACTTTGTATCAGTGAATCATAGACGCCTGGCCATAAGAGCATTCGGAGCATCTCTGCTCTCCCACTATTGAACTTGGGGGAGCAAAGGTATGATCTTGCTCCACCACTTTTTGATTATATGAAAAATATGATATATCCCCCCCCAATATATAAATCTAACCATAACTACGTTATGGTTAACTGAGTTTTATAGTGAAAAGAGCAGCTTTATTGGTCAAGATTGAAGGCTCTATATTGCAGGAAATTGCACGTACAGGTTCATTAAATTCAAAAAAAAAAAATCGTGCATGACCCCCTGCAAACCACCCCTTGCCTGCCAAAAAAAAAAAAAAAAAAAAAAAAACTTTAATTAAAAAAAAAAAAAAAAGAAAAAAAAAAAAAGGGGGGGGCCCATCTGGGCTAAGCCCCGGATCTCCTACAATCCTAAATCCGCCCCTGCTCAGCATGTGTGTTATTCTTTCCATATCCTGTATTTCTTCCACTATTCCTACCCATTGTGCTATTGTCGGTGGGTCTTCCTTGTACCACAGTCTCGTTATTGCTTTTCTGGCCGCTATCAACATTATCTTTATTAAATATTTGTCCCCCCCTTGTATTCCCTCGTGTGTCAGTTCTCCTAAGTAAAGCATCAGTCCTGTTTGTGGTAGCCCGTATCCTAATATTCTGATCATTGCTTCCCCTATCTCCTCCCAATACCCCTTCAGCTTCTGACATCCCCAGAATATGTGCGTGTGATTTGCCCCCTCCTTCCCACACATCCTCCAGCATGCTCTTTGTGTTGGTGCATATTTTCCCTTCAGCTCTGGGGTTATAAAGAATCTGATTATGTTTTTCCATCCAAATTCTTTCCATATTCTCGATCCTGTTGTTGAATGTTGTACCTCGCATATGTTCCCCCATTCCTTCCCTGTTATTCCTATCTCTAGTTCTCTCTCCCATTTCTCCCTTATATAATCGGTTGTGTGTCCCTTGCTGGTCATTATAGCCCGGTATATTGCTGATATTACTCTTCCTTGCCCCCCTTCGTATGCCCATACTATCATCTTTATTATTCCATTCTGTTCCTCGTCTTTGGCCCCCCTTATTTCTTTGTTGTAGTAGTCTCTAACCTGTAGATATCTGAAGTGGTCCCTGTTTTCTAGTCCAAATTTCTCCTTTAATTTTTGTAGTGTCTGCATTTCTCCCTTCTCTATCATTTTGCATATTGCTGTTGCCCCCCCCTCTCCCACCTTCTGAATCCATGGTCTAACCTCCCTGGTTTGAATCTCTTGTCATGTGCTACCCATCTCAGGACCCCTGACTGCTTCTCCAATTTGTGTGTTTTTACTACTCTGTTCCATATGGTCAAGGTGCATTTGGTGATTGGGTCTAATAGTCCCTCTTTTTCTTTAAATAGTTCCCTATCTCCCACCAGAGCTTGTACCTTGTATCCCTCCCCTTCTTTTTCAATGTCTTTCCATCTTGCCTCATATCTGTCGTTACACCAGCACGTCACTGCTCTCAGTTGTGCTGCATAGTAATAATCTTGTAGGCTGGGTACTGCCATCCCTCCCTCTTCCTTTGGTAGTTGTAGTGTTTTATATCTGACCCGTGGTCTTCTCCCCGCCCATATGAACCTCGATATCAGTCTGTCCCACTCCCTGAATTGATTCTGTGGTATTTGTATCGGTAGTGACTGGAATAGGTACAGTAACCTTGATAGTATGTTCATTTTAATGACCTCTATTCTTGAATTGAAGTCCAAGGGCATTACTGTCCATCTCTCTAAGTCTCTCTTGATGTTCTGATTTATCTGTGTATAATTAGCCTCAAACAGTTTCTCCACCCCTCTCGTGATGTTCACCCCTAAGTATTTAATCTTGTCCATGTCCCATCTTATCCCGTACTGTTCTCTAATTTCCGTCGTTGGAGCATAGTTCCATGCTAAGGTCTGTGTCTTTGTCACGTTTAGTTTGTATCCTGAGTAGTGGCCATATTCCCAGAGAGAGTGTGTTCAGAGAGAAAGTGTTCAGAGAGAGTGTGTTCAGAGAGAAAGTGTTCAGAGAGAGAGTGTTCAGAGAGAGAGTGTTCAGAGAGAAAGTGTTCAGAGAGAGAGTGTTCAGAGAGAGAGTTCAGAGAGTGTTCAGAGAGAGAGTTCAGAGAGAGTGTTCAGAGAGAGAGTGTTCAGAGAGAGTGTTCAGAGAGAGAGTGTTCAGAGAGAGAGTTCAGAGAGAGTGTTCAGAGAGAGAGTGTGTTCAGAGAGAAAGTGTTCAGAGAGAGAGTGTTCAGAGAGAGAGTGTTCAGAGAGAAAGTGTTCAGAGAGAGAGTGTTCAGAGAGAGAGTTCAGAGAGTGTTCAGAGAGAGAGTTCAGAGAGAGTGTTCAGAGAGAGAGTGTTCAGAGAGTGTTCAGAGAGAGAGTGTGTTCAGAGAGAAAGTGTTCAGAGAGAGAGTGTTCAGAGAGAGAGTGTTCAGAGAGAAAGTGTTCAGAGAGAGAGTGTTCAGAGAGAGAGTTCAGAGAGTGTTCAGAGAGAGAGTTCAGAGAGAGTGTTCAGAGAGAGAGTGTTCAGAGAGAGTGTTCAGAGAGAGAGTGTTCAGAGAGAGAGTTCAGAGAGAGTGTTCAGAGAGAGAGTGTTCAGAGAGAGTGTTCAGAGAGAGAGAGTGTTCAGAGAGAGTGTTCAGAGAGAGTGTTCAGAGAGAGTGTTCAGAGAGAGTGTTCAGAGAGAGTGTTCAGAGAGAGTGTTCAGAGAGAGAGTTCAGAGAGAGTGTTCAGAGAGAGTGTTCAGAGAGAGAGTGTTCAGAGAGAGTGTTCAGAGAGAGCGTGTTCAGAGAGAGTGTTCAGAGAGAGAGTGTTCAGAGAGAGTGTTCAGAGAGAGAGTGTTCAGAGAGAGTGTTCAGAGAGAGAGTGTTCAGAGAGAGTGTTCAGAGAGAGTGTTCAGAGAGAGAGTGTTCAGAGAGTGTTCAGAGAGAGTGTTCAGAGAGTGTTCAGAGAGAGTGTTCAGGGAGAGAGTGTTCAGAGAGAGTGTTCAGAGAGAGTGTTCAGAGAGAGTGTTCAAAGAGAGTGTTCAGAGAGAGAGTGTTCAGAGAGAGTGTTCAGAGAGAGAGAGTGTTCAGAGAGAGAGTGTTCAGAGAGAGAGTGTTCAGAGAGAGTGTTCAGAGAGTGTTCAGAGAGAGAGAGAGTGTTCAGAGAGAGTGTTCAGAGAGAGTGTTCAGAGAGAGAGTGTTCAGAGAGAGAGTGTTCAGAGAGAGTGTTCAGAGAGAGAGTGTTCAGAGAGAGTGTTCAGAGAGAGAGTGTTCAGAGAGAGAGTGTTCAGAGAGAGTGTTCAGAGAGAGTGTTCAGAGAGAGAGTGTTCAGAGAGTGTTCAGAGAGAGTGTTCAGAGAGTGTTCAGAGAGAGTGTTCAGGGAGAGAGTGTTCAGAGAGAGTGTTCAGAGAGTGTTCAGAGAGAGTGTTCAAAGAGAGTGTTCAGAGAGAGAGTGTTCAGAGAGAGTGTTCAGAGAGAGAGAGAGTGTTCAGAGAGAGTGTTCAGAGAGTGTTCAGAGAGAGATAGAGTGTTCAGAGAGAGTGTTCAGAGAGAGTGTTCAGAGAGAGAGTGTTCAGAGAGAGAGTGTTCAGAGAGAGTGTTCAGAGAGAGTGTTCAGAGAGAGAGTGTTCAGAGAGAGAGTGTTCAGAGAGAGTGTTCAGAGAGAGTGTTCAGAGAGAGAGTGTTCAGAGACAGTGTTCAGAGAGAGTGTTCAGAGAGAGAGTGTTCAGAGAGAGTGTTCAGAGAGAGAGTGTTCAGAGAGAGTGTTCAGAGAGAGAGTGTTCAGAGAGAGAGTGTTCAGAGAGTGTGTTCAGAGAGAGAGTGTTCAGAGAGAGAGTGTTCAGAGAGAGTGTTCAGAGAGAGTGTTCAGAGAGAGAGTGTTCAGAGAGAGAGTGTTCAGAGAGAGTGTTCAGAGAGTGTTCAGAGAGAGTGTTCAGAGAGAGTGTTCAGAGAGACAGTGTTCAGAGAGAGTGTTCAGAGAGAGTTTTCAGAGAGAGTGTTCAGAGAGAGTGTTCAGAGAGAGTGTTCAGAGAGAGAGAGTGTTCAGAGAGAGAGTGTTCAGAGAGAGTGTTCAGAGAGAGAGTGTTCAGAGAGAGAGAGTGTTCAGAGAGTGTTCAGAGAGAGTGTTCAGAGAGAGAGTGTTCAGAGAGAGTGTTCAGAGAGAGAGTGTTCAGAGAGTGTTCAGATAGAGTGTTCAGAGAGAGAGAGAGAGTGTTCAGAGAGAGAGTGTTCAGAGAGTGTTCAGAGAGTGTTCAGAGAGAGTGTTCAGAGAGAGAGTTCAGAGAGAGAGAGTGTTCAGAGAGAGTGTTCAGAGAGAGAGCGTTCAGAGAGAGAGAGAGTGTTCAGAGAGAGTGTTCAGAGAGAGTGTTCAGAGAGAGTGTTCAGAGAGAGTTCAGAAAGTATTCAGAGAGAGTGTTCAGAGAGAGAGAGAGTGTTCAGAGAGAGTGTTCAGAGAGAGAGAGAGTGTTCAGAGAGTGTTCAGAGAGAGAGAGTGTTCAGAGAGAGAGTGTTCAGAGAGAGTGTTCAGTGAGTGTTCAGAGAGTGATATAATATATATATATATTAACATTATACTGTCAGATAATACTGTATATTATCATGTTACAGTGTTGAGTGATATTCTTTGTCCTTGGCTCCTCTGCCAAGAAACAGGCAGCGAGAGGCCGCATGCAAATCTGTGTGATTGGCTGGTTACATTGCTTTCTGGGTCACATGTGCTGTGATTGGCTGTTGCAATGACACCATTAAAGTGAAAGAAAAGGGAGGCAGTGATTAGTTTATTCCATGTAGTAATATATATATATATGTATATCTATTAACATTATACTGTCAGAAGTATTCCATGTAGTAATATATATAAACATTATACTGTCAGTTATTCCATGTAGTAATATATATATATTATTAACATTATACTGTCAGTTATTCCATGTAGTTATATATATATATATATCTATTAACATTATACAGTCAGAGTCATTCCATGTAGTAATATATCAAGTAACGTTATACGGTGAGAGTTATTCCATGTAGTAATATATATATAGTAACATTATACTGTAAGAGGTATTCCATGTAGTAATATATATCTAGTAACATTATACTTTAAGAGTTATTCCATGTAGTAATATATATAGTAACATTATACTGTAAGAGGTATTCCATGTAGTAATATATATAGTAACATTATACTGTAAGAGGTATTTGTAGCCATTCATTGACAAAGTATTCTGAGGGACCAATGACCCTCCATTGAGTTTCCTAGGCAACAGTTGCTGTTGAAGTTGAACAGTCCTATAGGCCCTCATTCATCAACGTGGACTTTGACCGTGACCTACTTCCACACGTAAGCACGGAATTTAGAACTAGCGCACGCACAGGGAAGTCGGCATTCATCACACGTGCGTAAGCAGGCTCTACGCACCCCTGTCATGATGAATCCCACCTTGGCCCTGCGCCGCAGCTCGTGCACGCTTTCACGTATTTGCATACCAAAACCGCCCCGACCAACCAAATATGGTCAGGCCCTCCCCTTCAAATACCATGAGGGAATCCCTGTGCGTGGAATGTTGGAGGATGGCAAAGCGAACGAAAAAGAGAAACTACACAGACACCGAGGTGGAGGTCCTCGTAACGGAGGTGGATAAATAAAAGGCGGATTTGTAAACGGTGATGTCAGATATCAACGGCTCCCTAAGACCATTGCTGCAATTCTGCCTGGACAGCTCAAAATACTAATAAAGACCGTTCGTTGACCACTGTTTGGCGTTGGTTGTGTTGTGTGTCATTATAACCGTGCTGTACAATATGAATGCCTTTATTAGTTGTGTTCGATTGGCTATATGATTTTTAGAGGCATCTATTTTGTTGTCGGCTAATAAAGACCGCGCTGGAATATGACTGCCTTTTCCCGTGTTGTTTGATTAATACCCACGGATTAAAGTTCTCCTCAATTCTATTCCAAATCGCGATGGATCTCCCGTCAATTTTCTACCTGCTGCATGATTTCTAGAGGCATACTACTACAATCTATTTTGATGTCAGTATTGGGTAGCCTATATAAACAATATAATACGAGAGCATATACAAGAACAATGAATCTCACTGCATGTATGATGTATCCTGCCTTTCAATACATGAACTTGAATTCCATCATATAGTCTGTCCACTATCTGCATGGTGTCATTGCAATGCGTTTGTGTCTGTGCGCAAAATAATAACGAGTTGAGCTTTATGATTTATGATGAATTGAAAATGGGGGACCCTGATGTAAACAGGACGAAAGTTGGTCTGCATCCCCAATTAACAATTGTATGTACTGAGCTGTACTGTACTGTACCCATTCTGCAATCTGTTAATAAACTTTTCAATCAATCAATCAATCAAGCTACGCGGAGCGCAGTCAGTCAGTAGCCTACACCCCGTATATTCCGATAACGCTATATAAACCATGAATGAATGAATGAATGAGAACTTTATTAACAGATTGCAGAATGGGTACAGTACAGTACAGCTCAATACATACAATTGTTAAGGGGATGCAGACCAGAGAAAGACTTTCGTCTTGTTTACATCAGGGTCCCCCATTTTCAATTCATCGTAACATATATGACATGCTGCATTCATTCTGAGAGAAAGATCTATTATTCCAAATGCTATTTATAGGGTTTTGACCATAATTACACTACTGTTGCTATTTTACAATGAACTATAATGAACTACGGTTCATAGAACATCCAGTGTTATTATGCACAGAAGCTCATTTCCTTGTTGTAATAATATATTCTACCACTGGGCGCGAGGTACGCCAGGTCCGAAATGTGCGTAGATGTAAGCACGAAGTCAAGTTCAAGTTGAAGTTGATGAATCCCACTCTTTGCTTAGAAATGATCGTACGCACGGGTTACGCACAGATCTGTGCGTAGAACACGTTGATGCATGAGGGCCCTGGTGTATTTATCCTCAATATTGATTTCAGTTCAAATAAAACACTTTGATTTGGAAAACGCTTCCCCTGGCTCTCAAGGTTGATAAATGTGGCATAAGGCCTAGACTTGACAGGCCGACGTCAAACTGATATATTGGTCTAATTCTAACATGTACAAAAGCTCCCATTCATATCCACCCCCACTTCTACCTCGGTTAATTTCTCAGTCGTATATCATTGCTATTCTATCCCATCTATTCTGACAGACAGTTTTCTCAGTGGAAACGCACAGTTCACCAGGGACCAATAAAAAAAGTGACAGACAAAAGGCAATGAATTTATGGCTCAATAAAAGTAGTTAATGAAGAGAGGAGGGGAGGCTTCATGTGTGAGAGGGACTCATCCATCTGAGAGCATTTCTACAGTCTGTTATGGCCGCACAGATGTGTGTACATGTTTGTCAGTGTATTTGACTATTTGCTACTACGTGTGTGTATTCATTCAGTGTTCATTCAGAAATGCACAAGTATGTGTGTGTGTGTGTGTGTGTGTGTGTGTGTGCGTGCGTGCACAGGCGTGTTTATACCAGTATGTGTATTTGAGAATTTGCTAGTATGTGTGTATTCACACACATGGTGTTTATTAAGAAGTACACATGTGTTTGTGTGTACAGTATGTGTGTGAGTGTACATGCATGCAGTTAGTACCAGTGATAGTGGTAGAGCTGGTGATACTAACTGGCAGTGATGTGTTGCTCATGGGACGGGGTTGCACACACAACCAAATGTTTGTGAGCAGAAGCGCGTGCACGCACTTGCACGGATGTGCACGCGTGTGCACACAGGAATGCGCTGCACTCGACTGATGCGCCAACTCGCAGTACCCACCTGGCTACTTTGCATATCAATAGCGCCGGTCGTCAGGTGTTACATTCCATTCGTAGAGGCAATTAGGCACTGTTTTTAGGCGCCGGTTACACCTTAGTTTCGTTTTCGTTTCATTGTCAGATGAGTTTCGCCGCAACGTAGCAGAGGCGAGTCACACTTTCGTTTTTGTCACCTGAGCACAGTGATGTAGTACACTGCCAAAGCAGTAGGTGGCAGTAGGTGGCGAACATGAAGGCAATTTCAACCAATCAGAACTTGAATGTGCCAATACACTTCCTGCAAAGAAAATGTCAACAAGGCGGACGCCTATGGACGCCACCATCTTTGGCTATTTACCCAATGCAGCAATTCTTTTTCAGCAAAGTCTAATAAAAGTGCAATAAACGAAACGGATACATTCACTGTGTGTTCTGCCTGTCATTTGTTGATGAAACAAAACTAACATCAACACAAGTGACCACCAAGAGCGGATAGTTTAGTCTAAAAAAAGATCGGTAGCTACATTGTTAGGTGCATGCTAACGTCAATGGAATATGCCATTATAACAGTATAGCATTGTGGCTAGAAGCTAACGTTAGCTCACGCTAGTTAGCCAGCACCAAACTGATGATATCGGGAGCTATCAGTAGTTAGATAACATTAGAGACAACGCTGTGTGTATTAAACAAAGGTGAATAGATGACTGGGCCATTTTGTTTAATGCTTGTTAAGTTGAAAGAGGAGCTTTGAGCTAACAGGGTCTGATAGCTAACGCTAGCTCATGTTAGCCAGTGGCAGTGCTCAACAAATCGGTAATGCTAGCAGAATGAATGGATGTAAACTTTATTTAACATATTGCATAATGGGTACAATACAATACGGCTCAATACAAACAATTGTTAAGGGAATGCAGACTGTTGTAGCTTGGACTGGGGTCCTTATAACAATAACTTGACAACACATGGTAGCTGCAGCTATTTGGGACACGGAGCTCTGTCCCAAACACACACACACACCCACACACACACTCTGTTGTCACCGGAAGGGCACGCAGATGGTATCTACTGCGCATGGGCGTTTTCGCAACAACGGCTCCGTGAAGGCTACACGACTGTTGTCGGCGAGTTTTGGCGCTGCTCAAAAACGGAAAACACAATTTAGCGTTTTCAACGTATCCGCCAAAAAACGCCAAAAAACGCATTTCTGTGTAAAAGGGACATGAAACGTATTCAAACGTATTCAAAAAACGACCACAAAAACACTAGTCTAACCATGGCCTAAGTCTATCCTTATGTGAGGGAACATTTATGCGCATGTGTGGGAGCGCGCATGCACGAGGCGTCATTAGCGTGCGTGCAACCAGTGTTGATATGAGCAACGCAACACTGGTAACTGGTAGAGCTGCTGATAGTAACTGGTAGAGCTGCTGATAGTAACTGGTAGAGCTGCTGATAGTAACTGGTAGAGCTGCTGATAGTAACTGGTAGAGCTGGTGATAGTAACTGGTAGAGCTGCTGATAGTAACTGGTAGAGCTGCTGATAGTAACTGGTAGAGCTGCTGATACTAACTGGGGTAGAGCTGCTGATAGTAACTGGTAGAGCTGCTGATAGTAACTAGTAGAGCTGCTGATACTAACTGGTAGAGCTGCTGATAGTAACTGGTAGAGCTGGTGATAGTAACTGGTAGAGCTGCTGATACTAACTGGTAGAGCTGCTGATACTAACTGGTAGAGCTGCTGATAGTAACTGGTAGAGCTGCTGATACTAACTGGTAGAGCTGGTGATAGTAACTGGTAGAGCTGGTGATAGTAACTGGTAGAGCTGCTGATAGTAACTGGTAGAGCTGCTGATAGTAACTGGTAGAGCTGCTTATAGTAACTGGTAGAGCTGCTTATAGTAACTGGTAGAGCTGCTGATACTAACTGATAGAGCTGGTGATACTAACTGGTAGAGCTGCTGATAGTAACTGGTAGAGCTGGTGATAGTAACTGGTAGAGCTGCTGATAGTAACTGGTAGAGCTGCTGATAGTAACTGGTAGAGCTGCTGATAGTAACTGGTAGAGCTGCTGATAGTAACTGGTAGAGCTGGTGATAGTAACTGGTAGAGCTGGTGATACTAACTGGTAGAGCTGCTGATAGTAACTGGTAGAGCTGCTGATAGTAACTGGTAGAGCTGCTGATAGTAACTGGTAGAGCTGCTGATACTAACTGGTAGAGCTGCTGATAGTAACTGGTAGAGCTGCTGATAGTAACTGGTAGAGCTGGTGATAGTAACTGGTAGAGCTGGTGATACTAACTGGTAGAGCTGCTGATAGTAACTGGTAGAGCTGCTGATAGTAACTGGTAGAGCTGCTGATACTAACTGGTAGAGCTGCTGATAGTAACTGGTAGAGCTGCTGATACTAACTGATAGAGCTGGTGATACTAACTGGTAGAGCTGCTGATAGTAACTGGTAGAGCTGGTGATAGTAACTGGTAGAGCTGCTGATAGTAACTGGTAGAGCTGCTGATAGTAACTGGTAGAGCTGCTGATAGTAACTGGTAGAGCTGCTGATAGTAACTGGTAGAGCTGGTGATAGTAACTGGTAGAGCTGGTGATACTAACTGGTAGAGCTGCTGATAGTAACTGGTAGAGCTGCTGATAGTAACTGGTAGAGCTGCTGATACTAACTGGTAAAGCTGCTGATAGTAACTGGTAGAGCTGGGCTAAATTTACATCACAATAATCATCTGGAATGTAGTTATAAATATTGATGTATATCATGATGTCTGTTCACATAATGAAAATAAAAATAATAAGATAAATAATCATGCTATTATACATGATTATGAATGATAATGTTAAGTATGATATCAAATTAAAACCAGATAACATCCCCTCAAATACCGAACATCAAATTTTTTG
>NC_140176.1:29783111-29850611 GCF_963971535.1 Notolepis coatsorum | reverse complement strand
GAGACTGCAATTCGAAACTGGCCCCTACAAATGTCCTAACCCAGTTGTACAGTAAATGACCAAGTATGGCTTTGTCAGTATTCCAATGTACAGTGTACAGTGTCCCCCAACTACTCAACCCCCCCCCCCCCCCCGCCCCACCTCCAATGTACAGTTTCTACATCAAATGTATATACACTCTTTTTCTGGACACTTTTTGTATCACAAACAGTACTGTATTTGCAAATCTGGTATGTCATAAATGTATAGATGTAGCAGTACTGTCTATCTGTATGTCGTGTGTGTCATATATGTTATGATGAATTGAAAATGGGGGACCCTGATGTAAACAAGACGAAAGTCTTTCTCTGGTCTGCATCCCCTTAACAATTGTATGTATTGAGCTGTACTGTACTGTACCCATTCTGCAATCTGTTAATAAACTTTTCAATCAATCAATCAAAACGCAGCCCAGTTAGTGAGCTTCATATAGTTAGATAGGCCAGGGTTTATCAGCTCCCTCACACTACTGTCTGCCAGAGGGCCTCTGACACCTCCTATCTGGTAAGCGTCTATATTAATCACAGCCGAAGAGTGCAAGAGCGCTTCCGCATTCTTCGCCATACGCCAGTACGGTAATGCGCATTTCCTTTTCCTTCGCCCAGGTGCTCGCCGCGCATGCGCATGAGGTCGCCGCTTGGTTCGACGCGGTTCAGACCCCCATTAATCACAGATGCCAGAACGCGCCATATGCCATATTTTTTTTTTTATCCACTTGTTCTCCCATTTTCTATATTTTCTACCATCCCAATTTCGTATCATCCAATTCAACCCTCCCCTGTCACGAACGCTGTTTCTTGCCTCCCACAAGCCGGCTGCAATGTGGACTAAGTCATACATAGCACAAGTCCCCTCCGGTACTTGAGGTAACAGCAGTCGCATCTTTTCACCTGCGCAGCTCGATCTCTCAGTGGCGAGGAGTAACGCGTGGGAGGCTCACGCTGCCCCCGACACTTCCTGATTCTACTGCGCAGGCGCACCAACCGACCTGTAGGAGTCGCTGTCCACAACGCCCGATCCCCGCCCATCAGTTTCACACCCCCTAATACGGCCAATGTGTATTAGTACGGACGACCAGCTAAACTGAAAGCAAATGTGGAGCGCTGGGCTCGAACAGGCGAGCCCAGCGTCTCCAGATTTCGTGGCGAGAGCCTTGCCCACTACGCCACGTAGCCGCCATGCCATATTAAAGCCAAAGCCTTTGGTTCATATTAACGCTGGTCAATCACATATTAACACGCCAAAGCCTTTGGTTCATATTAACGCTGGTCAATCACATATTAACTCCGAAAGAATGCCTAAACTTAACCAGCGAAAGAATGCACGTTTATAGCGAGAGATGATAAACGTAAAGAAAAATTTAAAATAAAAAATTGAAGTGATTCGAACTTGTGACCAAACGCACCGCAGGCTCCACAGCACGGCGGCGTACCAGTTGAGCTAAGTGTCGATGGAAAAACAGCGGGGATTACTGCTACATAAAGTTCGAATCACTTCAATTTTTTTTTCTTCTTTTTTACGTTTATCATCTCTCGCTATAAACGAATACATTTTATGAATGCCCGAATAACGTTATGGCGTTGCGAGTGAATCGCGTCGCGATAATATACATGTATTCCATAATATGTAAAGTACAGTTGACAGCTGCGTTGTGTTAATGTTGCAATGTACAGGGAAATGCTGCGTTGTGTGAATCGCGTCGCGATAATATACATGTATTCCATTTGGGCGTCTGAGCGGCGTAAAAGAAAATGGGCATTTGGAGGGCGTTACCGGGGCCAATCAGGGCAAAATGCGGAAGCGCTCTTGCACTCTTCGGCTGTGATAAATATAGACGCATCTGGTAAGGGTGGCGATCGACTGCTCTCACCTTTCCCAAAAAGGGACATTCCCTAATTTTTTCTGTACATTTTGTAAAATAAAGTTGTTATTTCTTTCCACCCATTGTTTCTGTCTGCTCTGTTGGCAGCCTACTACAGACCGCTCAGGTTGGATTTCCTCAACCTGTGACACTATGACCAAACTATTATGGAAATACTATGATACTTTGTTGCAAGGGTAAGTATAAATCCTGCAATACAGTCACTGGCACAAGCTAGGTGGAAGCCATCACAGTCAGACAAAAACAATTAGTTGACATCAGAAAGAGAAACCACAAGAGAGACCACAAGAGAAACCACAGTCACAGAGGCTCTTCACTTAGTAGAAAGGCCTCTCCTCTGTCCTGATTCTCCTGGACCTGTCAGTAGCCTTCGACGCAGTCAACCATCAGATCCTCCTCACATCCCTTGCAGGAATGGGAGTTGTAGGTTCTGTGCTGACAAGGCTGTCATCCTACCTCGATGACCGCTCCTACCAAGTATCATGGAGAGGGACCCTGTCGGCCACCCACCCCCTTCAGATGGGTGTCCCGGCCCCAGGGTTCGGCCCTTGGACCCCTCCTCTTCTCCCTCTACACCAAATATCTGGGTAACATTATCACGTCTCATGCCTTCTCATACGACTGCTATGCCGATGACACTCAACTCTTCCTCTGCTTTCCTCCTTCAGATACCCAATTTCTGAATGGATCCCGGCCTGGCTGTCCGACATTTCCGCCTGGATGACGACCAAACACCTCAAACTGAACCTGAGCAAAACGGAGCTACCGCTGACCAACCTTTCAATCACAGTGGAGAATGTAGCCGTGGCTTCATCCCCAAACGCCAAGAACCTGGGTGTAGTTCCTGACGACCAGGTGAACTTCTCTGTTCACATCGCCTCAACAACCAGAACCTGCAGATTCTTCCTGAGCAACATCAGAAGGATCCGACATTTCCTGACAAAAGAAGCCACCCAACTCCTCCTGCAATCAACAGTCATGTCTCGCCTCAACTATTGCATGGTCTACTGACTTACACTACCAAGGTTCTGCCTGATCTACCAAAGTCAGCCCATGTTACCCCACTTCTTAGAGAGCTGCACTGGCTTCCAATCGCCGCACTAATCCACTTCAAGGTTCTTGACCTGGCATTCAGTGCAAGGATGGGAACGGCTCCCTGACTACACACCCTCAAGACCCCTACACTCTGCGTCTTCTGGCTTATGGTCATTTTACAAAAGGAAAGGTCACTTTAAGAATAGTATAGTATAACTTGAGATTGTATAATATTATAGCATTGTATAGCATTGTACATAAAGACCCAGTGCCTCATCCGTAGCTAACAGTGTATTGCACTATCACAGGACCTAGCATGTCCTACCATGCTCTGTAAAAACTCATGTACATATACCGATATGCCCTACTTTGATTACTTGTATTATTGCACAATGTCGTTCTTATTGCACAATGTCGTTCTATTGGATTCTTATTATATTATTATTATTGTACTATGCACAATCGTTGTGGGCAAGACCCCCCGCATTTCATTGTATACTTAAAACTCTTGACTTGACTCTTGACTCTTGACTTGACTTGGCTGCCTGAGACCCACTCCTATTAATCCATACAAATAGCAACTCAATGGCAAATAAACAGCTATTCGAGAGTAATGCTACTCAGGACCGATCAGATACGAAAAGGTTGGTCCACAACTCAAGCTCTTTAATAATGTATTATTAAAAACAAAAACAAAATCCAGAATAGGCTTATGAAGTAAAATAAATAAGAACATTTCAGCCATTGAGACATTTAGGTAACTAAAGAGGGTTTTTTAGACGTCTATCTTCTACCACCTCCTGTTTTTGGAGAAGGCAATATTTCGTATCCATTTTTGATCCAGTCCTACCATGTTCTGGTGTGGTCGGCCCTCCTCGTCAAAGTGGCGCTCGACATAGTCCAGAGACAGGAGGTTACTGGAGGAAAACACAGAGACACAGTCCAGAGACAGGAGGTTACTGGAGGAAAACACAGAGACATAGTCCAGAGAGAGGAGGTTACTGGAGGAAAACACAGAGACATGGTCCAGAGAGAGGAGGTTACTGGAGGAAAACACAGAGACATCGTCCAGAGACAGGAGGTTACTGGAGGAAAACACAGAGACATGGTCCAGAGAGAGGAGGTTACTGGAGGAAAACACAGAGACATCGTCCAGAGAGAGGAGGTTACTGGAGGAAAACACAGAGACATCGTCCAGAGAGAGGAGGTTACTGGAGGAAAACACAGAGACATCGTCCAGAGAGAGGAGGTTACTGGAGGAAAACACAGAGACATCGTCCAGAGACAGGAGGTTACTGGAGGAAAACACAGAGACATGGTCCAGAGAGAGGAGGTTACTGGAGGAAAACACAGAGACATCGTCCAGAGAGAGGAGGTTACTGGAGGAAAACACAGAGACATCGTCCAGAGAGAGGAGGTTACTGGAGGAAAACACAGAGACATCGTCCAGAGACAGGAGGTTACTGTAGGAAAACAAACACAGAGACATGGTCACATGTCCAGAGTTAATTATATTGATTTGTTATATTGTTTACACTGCTTTTTTACTACCTGTACCTCCCCTCCCCCTCCCCCATGCTGCTATGATGCCTGGATTTCCCCCAAGGGGATCAATAAAGGAATATCTTATCTTATCTTAGTCCAGAGAGAGGAGGTTACTGGAGGAAAACACAGAGACATCGTCCAGAGAGAGGAGGTTACTGGAGGAAAACACAGAGACATCGTCTAGGGAGAGGAGGGTACTGGAGGAAAACA
Organism: Notolepis coatsorum; assembly: GCF_963971535.1. Classification (NCBI taxonomy): domain Eukaryota; kingdom Metazoa; phylum Chordata; class Actinopteri; order Aulopiformes; family Paralepididae; genus Notolepis; species Notolepis coatsorum. The sequence goes on along the minus strand of NC_140176.1, from coordinate 29,845,900 downwards.
AACAGAGACATAGTCCACAACGGCTGCATTGCTGGTTTAATTCTGGCAAGGGGTTTAAAAAAGTGCCCTTTTTTGGTTAGTGTTAATTGTATTTAATTTTTTTTTTAATTTTATATTGAGATTATATCAAATTTGTGCTAATTATAGATGCAAAACCATTTTATTTCTATTTTCAAAGATTCTTTGACGGGGACGGGAACCTACTGAAGTGGATTATGCTCTTGAGTATTTGTGAAATGATGGTGTCATGAGTTCACCTGCTGTTGGGGAGACCTATTAATATGGAAGCAAATGAGTGCCAGAAGTATTTGAATTTAATCAGACACCGCATTTATAGCATTGAAAATAATAACTTTGAAAACATGTATCTGAATTTGAAAACATGTATCTGAATTTTTTCAGACACCGCATTTTTGTATCTGAATTATTTCAGACACCGCATTTATAGTTTCAGACACTGAATTTATAGCATTGCAAATAAATACTTTGAAAATCATGTATCTGAATTTCTTTGCTCCGAATTTACCTATGCGAAATAAAAATGCAGTGTTAATAAAACAATTCGAATGCATAATAAAATTAAATTCGACGCCAAAAAAAGAATTAGATGCATAATTGCGGTGTATATAATTCGATGTAAAAAATTCGATGCATAATTGCGGTGTATGGAATTCGATGTAAAAAACCGACATCCGGGTATCCAGCTGCAGAACCACAGAACCACCACAGCAGCAGCAGGCTGAGGCCCCTCGCTTCCATTGGCTGATTTGGGTCACGTGACCGTCCCACCCAATGGCTGAATTGGAGTATTGCACTGCGGGCATTGACTGATGCACTGCGGGATTGATTGATTGATTGATTGATTGATTGAAAACTTTATTAACAGATTGCAGAATGGGTACACGTGACCGCCACAGGCCCTGATTGATTGATTGAAAACTTTATTAACAGATTGTAGAATGGGTACAGTGACCGATTGATTGATTGAAAACTTTATTAACAGATTGCAGAATGGGTACAGTGACGTCACAGGCCCGGATTGATTGATTGATTGAAAACTTTATTAACAGATTTCAGAATGGGTACAGTGACGTCACAGGCCCGGATTGATTGATTGATTGATTGAAAACTTTATTAAAAGATTGCAGAATGGGTATAGAGGTGTGATAGGTGTGATAGGTGTGATAGGTGGGATCAGTGTGATAGGTGTGATCACACACCTATCACACCGATCCCACCTATCACACCTATCACACCTCTCACACCTATCACACCTCTCACACCTATCACACCTCTCACACCTCTCACTCCTATCACACCTCTCACACCTCTCACACCTATCACACCTCTATACCCATTCTGCAATCTGTTAATAAAGTTTTCAATCAATCAATCAATCAATCAATCCGGGTCTGTGACGTCACTGTACCCATTCTGCAATCTGTTAATAAAGTTTTCAATCAATCAATCAATCAATCAATCAATCAATCAATCAATCCGGGCCTGTGACGTCACTGTACCCATTCTGCAATCTGTTAATCAAATCAAATCAAATCAAATTTATTTATAAGGCCCAACAACACACGTTAATGTCCCCATGGGCCGTACAGGTCTTCTTTAAACAAGTCAAGAAGAAAACATAACAATAAGTCAAGAACAGAACAAGGACACCATAAGGTCCAACAAATTTAAAATAAATGAAATAAATTAATAAAGTTTTCAATCAATCAATCAATCAATCAATCAATCAATCAATCAATCGGTCACTGTACCCATTCTACAATCTGTTAATAAAGTTTTCAATCAATCAATCAGATGAATCAATCAATCAATCAATCAATCAATCAATCCGGGCCTGTGACGTCACTGTACCCATTCTGCAATCTGTTAATAAAGTTTTCAATCAATCAATCAATCAATCAATCAATCAATCAATCGGTCACTGTACCCATTCTACAATCTGTTAATAAAGTTTTCAATCAATCAATCAGGGCCTGTGGCGGTCACGTGTACCCATTCTGCAATCTGTTAATAAAGTTTTCAATCAATCAATCAATCAATCAATCCTGCAGTGCATCAGTCAATGCCCGCAGTGCAATACTCCTATTCAGCCATCGGGTGGGACGGTCACGTGACCCAAATCACGTGACCCAAATCAGCCAATGGAAGCGAGGGGCCTCAGCCTGCTGCTGCTGTGGTGGTTCTGTGGTTCTGCAGCTGGATACCCGGATGTTGGTTTTTTACATCGAATTCCATACACCGCAATTATGCATTGAATTTTTTACATCGAATTATATACACCGCAATTATGCATAGAATTTTTTTTGGCGTCGAATTTAATTTTATTATGCATTCGAATTGTTTTATTAACACTGCATTTTTATTTCGCATAGGTAAATTCAGAGCAAAGAAATTCAGATACATGATTTTCAAAGTATTTATTTGCAATGCTATAAATTCGGTGTCTGAAACTATAAATGCTGTGTCTGAAATAATTCAGATAAAAAAATGCGGTGTCTGAAAAAATTCAGATACATGTTTTCAAATTCAGATACATGTTTTCAAAGTTATTATTTTCAATGCTATAAATGCGGTGTCTGATTAAATTCAAATACTTCTGGCACTCATTTGCGTCCATATATTCATCTTGATACATTAAAGACATGTCTGTGTGCTTCTTGTTGGGGAGACCTATTCATATTGATACATTAAAGACATGTCTGTGTGCTTCTTGTTGGGGAGACCTATTCATATTGATACATTAAAGACATGTATGTGTGCTTCTTGTTGGGGAGACCTATTCATATTGATACATTAAAGACATGTATGTGTGCTTCTTGTTGGGGAGACCTATTCATATTGATACATTAAAGACATGTATGTGTGCTTCTTGTTGGGGAGACCTATTCATATTGATACATTAAAGACATGTATGTGTGCTTCTTGTTGGGGAGACCTATTCATATTGATACATTAAAGACATGTATGTGTGCTTCTTGTTGGGGAGACCTATTCATATTGATACATTAAAGACATGTATGTGTGCTTCTTGTTGGGGAGACCTATTCATATTGATAAATTAAAGACAAAGACATCGTGACTGTGCCTCGCGGACGCGGTACCATCTGTTCAGTGTTGCGTTCGTCATATCAACACTGATTGCACGCACGCTAGTGACGCCACGTGCACGCGCGCTCCCGCACCTGCGCATAAATGTTCCCTCGCTTAAGCACAAACTAAAGACAATGCCTAATTGCCTCTACGAATGGAATGTAACACATTTCATTCACAAGTTCTGTGTGAATGTATCTGAGAACGTATTTAACACACCTGACGACCGGCGCTATTGATATGCAAAGTAGCCCAGGTGGGTACTTATAGCGAGTTGGCGAGTGCAGCGCATTCCTGTGTGCATGCGCGTGCCGTGCACATCCGTGCGTGTGCGTGCACACGCTTCTGCTCACAAAACTTTGGCTGCACTGTGTGCAACCCCGTCCCATGAAGAACGCATCACTGCATCTGTTACACATGTATGTGTGCTTCTTGTTGGGGAGACCTATTCATCTTGATACATTAAAGACATGTATGTGTGCTTCTTGTTGGGGAGACCTATTGATACATTAAAGACATGTATGTGTGCTTCTTGTTGGAGTGTCAACTTCTCTATTGCTTTGCAATTTATTGCTGAAATTGTTTAATGAAACCCTGTAAGTGACCTGTTGCTGGGGTGCCGACCTCTCTAATGCTCAGCCTGTAAGGTATTGATTGCTTTAAGCAACTCAAATGTGGTCTGTTGTCTCCACTAATGTCGTGCTTTTGACCATCGTTTTAGACACCGAGGAACACTGGAAGATAAGATGCAAAGGAGAGAGAGAGGGAGAGAGCGAGAGGGAGAGAGTGAGAGAGTGTGAGAGAGAGAGAGAGCGAGAGAGAGAGAGTGGTTGAGTAAGTGGTAAAGTGCCAGACAGCGCAGCAAAGACAAGCCCTAAAACAATGTCTGCCTGCACTCTCCGCTGCCTTTGCTGTGCCCTTTGTTTTTGGCTGAGCACCTGCCTCCCAGAAGGTCTGTGCAGGTCTCAGTCTGCACACTGCTGAGATTGATGTACAAGTTTCAAGTTCAAGTTTCTTTAATAGTTGTCATACAGAAGTACAGAATACTTTTATACAAAATGCTTCTTACTGTTACGCTCCAGAGACTGTGCAAGACAAGATAAGTATGAAATAAAATAACATAGTATAGCATGTAAATTAGAAGTAAAAAAAATGAGGTCACAGTGTTCAGTATAGACATATGTACAATGTTCGATGCAGAATAGACGTAACTGAGTTACCATATAATATACAATACTATGCAGTGTACTAATATACAATACTATATAGTGCAAGGCAGAAATGGGATGAGGTGCAATTTAGGTACAATTTACAGTAGGTGTACGAGTTGTAGTGCAAATCCTTTATCAATAAATATAAAGTGTGATTGTGTGATCTAAAGTGTGGAGAGTGGGTGCTGCAGTGTGTTGTTTGTTTAAGTGAGTGTGTGCGTGTGGGTGTGTGTGCTGTGTGCATTTGATGGTTGTTGCATAGTGTTTATTGTTCGTTTAGCAGCCTGATGGCCTGGGGATAGAAGCTTCTTCTGAGTCTTTCTGTGCACAGTACATAGTGTTCAAAGAGATGCAGGCCTGTACTGTACTAATCTCTAGTCCTCTGTCCATATGTTGCCTGTTATTAAAGCCAAGTATCTGTCATGGAGGAAGCCTTTTTTAAAGAGCTCCAGGAGGCTCAGTCCTTCCTACTCCTTCCTGCTCCGTCCTACTCCTTCCTGCTCCTTCCTACTCCTTCCTGCTCCTTCATAATCCTTCCTACTCCTTCCTGCTCCGTCCTACTCCTTCCTGCTCCTTCCTACTCCTTCCTGCTCCTTCCTACTCCTTCCTGCTCCTTCATAATCCTTCCTACTCCTTCCTTCACAAAGTACCTGGCAACCAAAATGCTGCGCTCTGCACACGCTGCAAGAGTACATGTTGGATCATGGATGGTGGAAATACCCATAGATCATATTAAAGGGTAATTCCGGTATTTTTAAACCGGGACCCTATTCTTTCATAATTTGGGTTAGAAATGACTAATAGGGACAGATATTTTTGGAATGGGTCCAGTACTGAGGGATAGGCCAAAATAAGCATGTGCTTCAGCCTATTCCTTTTTTTCTGTCGTTGATTTTGGATTTTGTGTGTGAGCTTGCCTTGAATATGTACATTTGGGATTTTCTTTTCTTTTTTCTTTTCCTTTTGTAAGTCCACACGGGTGTGTTTGATTTGTCTGTAGACAAGACAGGCTGTCATAATTGGGAGTTTGTGTATCAAAGTACGTCCACTAAAAGTGCTTGTTTTTGCGTCAGTTATAATAAGTGACTAAAGAGTCTTCCATTTCTTATCCAAACACAAGCAGAAGTCTCACAAGGCGTGAGTTGTTACAGGAGGACTACGGTGGAAACGTGAGTGAGGGTTGGAGAGGAAGAGACAGAAAGCCTAGCATTATCTAAAATATTTAAAACAATGGTTCATGTTTGCTAATATCCAGATTGTACCAACAGAATCTGTCACGACACACTTCACACAGTTTCCATAGACTACCTTTGTTGGACAGGGACACACTGAAGTTGTGGCTAGGTGTGCTACCAATGGATGAAAACACTCCTGTCTGTACACTGAGCCTGGCAGACCATAGGTTCTAGTGACCATTTTGACCAGAGGAGAGGAAATACTATAAGCTGTTCCAAGAGTGGAGAGACCTGCTGCAGACAGAGTGGAGGTAAAGTTATTAGTTATTGTGTTGACCTGGGATGTTAGAACATGGACCTGCTGCAGACAGAGTGGAGGTAAAGTTATTAGTTATTGTGTTGACCTGGGATGTTAGAACATGGACCTGCTGCAGACAGAGTGGAGGTAAAGTTATTAGTTATTGTGTTGACCTGGGATGTTAGAACAGGGACCTGCTGCAGACAGAGTGGAGGTAAAGTTATTAGTTATTGTGTTGACCTGGGATGTTAGAACAGGGACCTGCTGCAGACAGAGTGGAGGTAAAGTTATTAGTTATTGTGTTGACCTGGGATGTTAGAACAGGGACCTGCTGCAGACAGAGTGGAGGTAAAGTTATTAGTTATTGTGTTGACCTGGGATGTTAGAACAGGGACCTGCTGCAGACAGAGTGGAGGTAAAGTTATTAGTTATTGTGTTGACCTGGGATGTTAGAACATGGACCTGCTGCAGACAGAGTGGAGGTAAAGTTATCAGTTATTGTGTTGACCTGGGATGTTAGAACAGGGACCTGCTGCAGACAGAGTGGAGGTAAAGTTATCAGTTATTGTGTTGACCTGGGATGTTAGAACAGAGACCTGCTGCAGACAGAGTGGAGGTAAAGTTATCAGTTATTGTGTTGACCTGGGATGTTAGAACAGGGACCTGCTGCAGACAGAGTGGAGGTAAAGTTATTATTTATTGTGTTGACCTGGGATGTTAGAACAGAGACCTGCTGCAGACAGAGTGGAGGTAAAGTTATTAGTTATTGTGTTGACCTGGGATGTTAGAACAGGTACCTGCTGCAGACAGAGTGGAGGTAAAGTTATTAGTTATTGTGTTGACCTGGGATGTTAGAACAGATACAGGAGGAAGTGAAACATAAACACAAAGGTCTGTCTCTGTAGGGATCCTTTACATAACGTGTTATTGTTTATTAGCATCCCCATTAGCTGCACACCAAGCTAGTGTCCAATCTAGTCTTCCTGGGGTCCAGACGTAAATACTGCAGGCATATAGGAGCCAACAAACATGCACTAGAAACATACAGTAGAACCATACAGTAGAACCATACAGTAGAAGCACACAGACCTACAGTAAACACAAACAAAACAAAGACTGTAGCCTACATCACAAATGTAGAGATTACGAGATGTTATAATGACTAAGCATAATGTGTGTGTATATATTTTTAGGTTTGACAAGTGACACAACCCTGACTAAATCAGCCATGTCAGACTGAATGATACCCAATACAATAATAGTCAAACTGCTACATGCATGTGTGTGTGTGTGTGCGTGTGTCTCTGTGCGTGTGTGTGTGTGTGTGTGTGTGTGTGCGTGCGTGCGTGCGTGCGTGCGTGCGTGCGTGCGTGTGTGTGTGTGTGTGTGTGTGTGCGTGCGTGCGTGCGTGCGTGCGTGCGTGCGTGCGTGCGTGCGTGCGTGCGTGCGTGCGTGCGTGCGTGTGTGTGTGTGCGTGCGTGTGTGTGTGTGCGTGCGGACATACTGGTTGAGTTCCAGGTCCAAGATGAAGGATCTGCCAAAGGCCTCCACCAGGAAACTGCTCTGGGCCAGATGGAGCTGAGGGAGGGAAAGAGAGAGAGAGGGATGAGAGGAGAGATAGAGAGAGAGGGATGACGTGAGGAGAGATGGAGAGAGAGAGGGATGACAGGAGAGGAGAGATGGACAGAGAGAGGGATGACAGGAGAGGAGAGGTGGAGAGAGCAGGATGACAGGAGAGGAGAGGTAGAGAGAGCAGGATGACAGGAGAGGAGAGATGGAGATAGAGAGGGATGACAGGAGAGGAGAGATGGAGAGAGGGATGACAGGAGAGAGGAGAGATGGAGAGAAGAGATGGACAGAGAGAGGGATGACAGGAGAGGAGAGATGGAGATAGAGAGGGATGACAGGAGAGGAGAGATGGAGAGAGGGATGACAGGAGAGAGGAGAGATGGAGAGAAGAGATGGACAGAGAGAGGGATGACAGGAGAGGAGAGATGGAGAGAAGAGATGGACAGAGAGAGGGATGACAGGAGAGAGGAGAGATGGACAGAGAGAGGGATGACAGGAGAGAGGAGAGATGGAGAGAAGAGATGGACAGAGAGAGGGATGACAGGAGAGAGGAGAGATGGACAGAGAGAGGGATGACAAGAGAGAGAAGAGATGGAGAGAAGAGATGGACAGGGAGAGGGATGACAAGAGAGAGGAGAGATGGACAGAGAGAGAGGGATGATAGGAGAGAGAAGAGATGGACAGAAGAGATGGACAGAGAGAGGGATGACGGGAGAAAGAAGAGATAAAGAGAAGAGATGGATAGAGAGAGGGATGACAGGAGAGAAGAGAGATGGAGATAGCCAGACAGTTTTCCACATGGGCAGACAGGGAACCTGCTTCTTCTGTTCTGCTCACTTCTCTCAGAAGCCTCCTACACCTCAGCCTCCAGCACCAGATCCTCTCTGGGTCAGGAACACATATGCTGGCAGGGCCCAGTGGAGCAGCAGGTGGAGGAGGAGTCCACCTCAAGGTCAAGGGCTCCGTGTCACATCCACTGACCTGCCTGTCTGCTACCTGCCTGCTGCCGTCTGTCTGTCTGTCTGCCTGCTGCCTGTCTGTCTGTCTGCTGCCTGCCTGTCTGTCTGTCTGTCTGTCTGCCTGCTGCCTGTCTGCTGCCTGCCTGGTTCCTGCCTGCTTGCTGCCTGCCTGGCCACAAAGACACTGACAGAGTGTATTTATAGAAGGTAAGGAGAGAGGCAGAGAGGCAGAGAGGCAAGGTGGAGGCAGGAAACACTATCTAGGCGCAGGGCAGATGGGGGACTGGGGTTCACAAGGTGGGCTCCAGCCTGGATGCAGGCGTGGAAACTGAGACGGGAGAGAAGAGCTTGGTGACCTTGACCCAGTTATGAAGCATTCATTTCACCTCCGCTTTGGACAGAAAATGGGCTATATAATTTTTTTTAAACATATGTATTTTATTACACATTGCACCTTTAGGCACATGTGGTCAATCTTTGGTCACTACTTTCATATAAATAAAAACATTATAGCCTGTATCTACGATTTGCAAATTGAGATTTTGTCTTTATACCTGTATCACTATCCATAATAATACTACAACTCTGTACTTCTGATTAGCTATTGCTTAGTAGTACTAATTTATATATGTTATTATATATATACACCGTTTAATCACCTGTAAATTGTATATTACTACTGCACTTTACTGTTACATTTGCACTCTGGTTAGATGCCAAACTTATTTTGGTTGTACTGTATTTGTGTTGTATGATGACAATACTGTACGTTTGAATATAATCTAACCTAACCTAATCTATGATGCCAGGTCTGATGTTTGTAACGAGACCTGTGTCCTCATCCTTCATGATATATATATATTTGTATATACAATCAAAACACTTCCCACCTCATCAGCTGACGTTACCTCATCCCTCATGAAGAAGACCACCTGATCACCTGACGTTACCTCATCCCTCAGGATGAAGACCACCTCATCACCTGACGTTACCTCATCCCTCATGAAGAAGACCACCTGATCACCTGACGTTACCTCATCCCTCATGAAGAAGACCACCTGATCACCTGACGTTACCTCATCCCTCAGGATGAAGACCACCTCATCACCTGACGTTACCTCATCCCTCAGGATGAAGACCACCTGATCAGGGGCGGATTTAGGATTGTAGGAGATCCGGGGCTTAGCCCAGACGGGCCCCCCCCTTTTTTTTTTTTTTTTTTTTGGCAGGCGGTGGTTTGGAGGGGGTCAGGCACGACCCCCTCCACGACATATTTTTTTTGAATTTAATGAACCTGTACGTGCAATTTCCTGCAATATAGAGCCTTCAATCTTGACCAATAAAGCTGCTCTTTTCACTATAAAACTCAGTTAACCATAACGTAGTTATGGTTAGATTTATATATTGGGGGGGGATATATCATATTTTTCATATAATCAAAAAGTGGTGGAGCAAGATCATACCTTTGCTCCCCCAAGTTCAATAGTGGGAGAGCAGAGATGCTCCGAATGCTCTTATGGCCAGGCGTCTATGATTCACTGATACAAAGTAAAATAGTGCAGTGCAATAAAATAGTTAGTAAAATAGAATAAAATAATGCAATAGTGCATTGCAATAAAATAGTTATCGTATTTTTTCGGGAGGCCGGTAAGGAGTGCATTACAGTAGTCGAGTTGGCTTGAGATAAAGGCATGGATCTGGTTTTCAGCGTCCTTTTGATTTATAAATGGCCGTACTTTAGCTATGTTTCTAAGGTGGAAGAATTAAGTTTTTGTCAACTTGTTGATTGTGATTTAAAGCTTAGGTCTGAGTCTACCATAACACCAAGACTTAACTCACTCAAATACAGTTAGCAGCTGGATAGACCACAGATGGAAATTAGCTTCTGCTAAATCTGGTGCAAACATATTTTCATGTAACAATGATGAATTGTAAAAAAAAAAATTTTTTTTTTTTTTTTTTTTTTTTTTTAATAGATTCGGGGCTTTTCAGAATACATCCGGGGCTTGAGCCCAGGTAGCCACCCCCTAGCTCCGCCCCTGCACCTGATCACCTGACGTTACCTCATCCCTCATGAAGAAGACCACCTGATCAACTGACGTTACCTCATCCCTCAGGATGAAGACCACCTCATCACCTGACGTTACCTCATCCCTCATGAAGAAGACCACCTGATCACCTGACGTTACCTCATCCCTCATGAAGAAGACCACCTGATCACCTGACATTACCTCATCCCTCAGGATGAAGACCACCTGATCACCTGACGTTACCTCATCCTTCATGAAGAAGACCACCTGATCACCTGACGTTACCTCATCCTTCATGATGAAGACCACCTGATCACCTGATGTTACCTCATCCCTCATGAAGACCACCTGATCACCTGACGTTACCTCATCCCTCATGATGAAAACCACCTCATCTCCTCATCACCTCGTCAGCTGGCGTTACCTGGACTCCGTGGGTCTGGTTCTTGACCAGGGTGCCCAGGTGTCCGTGCAGCAGCTCGTCATCTGAGTGGATCTGCTGCAGGAGTCGTTTGGGCTGAACCACCTCCTGCTCTGCGGGGGGAAGCCGCCTTCCCCGGCGCTCCATGGGGTCCCATTCCAGAAGGCTGCTCAGAGTCAGATCTACAGGGCATAGAATAATCAGTCTGACGGCTTCTGTGATAAGATAAGAGATTCCTTTATTGATCCGGGGAATTCAGGCGTCATAGCAGCATGGGGGAGGGGGAGGGGGAGGGAAGGTACAGGTATGGACAGGGTAATAGAAGAAAGACATAAATATAGGCAATAAAATAAGATCTGAATATGTGATTCAAACATGGTGTAATATACAGCGGTCGTGTGCTGTCAAGTGCCCATGACACCTCGACTCTCCAATATTTCATAACCAACAACTATTTGTTGGGCATAACCCCATTAACAATCCTCCGTGGGAAAGGAAAGGAGTTCACACTCTGTGGGATATATAAGATAAAACCGGCCTTCGCGCGTTTCAGGACCTAAGATCATTTTATGATATCCCCAGTGTGTCCTTTTTCCTCTACTTACAACTAAGATCGGCACTTAAGGGTGCATGGGGTTCCGTGGGCCCAAACATTACATCCACACCCTTTTGTTAAGCTTATTAGAGACAGGACAACCTCAAGAGGGTTTGTCTCAGATTTGTATACACTATTAATCAAATCCACATATAAAAACGTAACATTAGATATAGTCTGGCGAAGGGACATCCCAGAATTAGACCCTGAGTTTGACTGGGATGATATTTGGACTAATGTTACATTAGCTTCCCGCAACCCTAATCACCAGCAAATAAATTTTAATTATATCCATAGGACGTATCTCACTCCTAGGAAGCTGTGTGCTCTGAGGGACACTGGCACTTACAGTATATGCACATGTTTTGGGATTGCCCCGGAGTAGCTCGTTTTTGGAAATCCATAACAACTCAACTTTCAAACATATGTAGCCTGACAATTCCACTTATGGCAGCAATACTCCTAAATGATATATCACTACTACCGGCCTCCATACAGCAGAAAATATTCATAATGGCGGGCATTACAGCAGCCAAGAAACTGATAGCCATGAGGTGGAAGCAACCTGAGAAACTCACAATGATCAATTGGTCTCTAACTCTTTTGGATGTCATTTATATGGAGATCTCTCCTGCCCGGGTGATTGGGGTTGGGCAGTCCAGCATTGACTGTTTTTTTTTTTTTTTTTATCTATTTTTAGTGCTGCTTATAGTTTTTAATATGCTCCCTCTGTACAGCACTTTGTGCTCCTGTGGCTGTTAAAGCGCTTTATAAATAAAGTTGGATTGGATTGGAACTATGGGCCTCAGCGGCCGAGAAATTAAAGGCCATGATTTAGCGGAGAAGTGAGGTCGGGGTGCTGATCCTGGGGGGTTAAATGTCTTTTGTAATGTCATAATTTTATTTTTATATGCTCACAAAAATCAGGGCTGTCCCCGACTAAGGATTTGGATGGTCGACTATGATTGGCCAAAATTTGCCGTTAGTCGACTATTGGTCGACTAAAAAAATGCAATAATAAATGTTAAAAAATTTTTATCATTCCATTTGGGCTGTGGGGGGTGCTTAATGTCTGAAGGAGTCGACTGAAGGCTTCTTGTCCTCTGCAAAAGCATGCAATTGGTCCACTGATGGATCTTGATATTTGTCTAGTCTAGTGTGTTCATTAGATGGGTGAAATCCTCTTTCAGTGCCTCTGTGCCTGTTTTCATAGGCAGTTTCTGGTATGCGTGCCATTAGCGTTAGCCACGCTTCTAGGCCTCTTTTCTTTTGGAAAGAATGATAAAAAAAATAAAAATAAAAAAAATTATATATATATCTTTTTTTGTATTCGACTAAGAGGTTGGCTAGTCGACTACGGCTCCTTTCGACCGACTAATGTGAGGACCGACTAATCGACTAATAGGGGTCAGCCCAGTTATTGTCATTATTGTTGTTGTTACTATTGCCTGTCCTGTTAAGTCCTGTTTATTGTTATTATTACTGTATTGTGTTTTGTCTTGTTTCATGTAAAAGAAACGAAAGTCAATTAAAAAAAAATTATATTAAAAAAATTAAATAAGATCTGAATATAAGAATATGAGAAAAATAAACGGTGTAAACTAAGGTGCAGATGAGGGTCTGTATGCCCTATCGGTTATAATATACGTTATACGTCATACAATAAATATAGGCATTAGGCAATAAAGAATTTGAATCTGGATAATGTAAGAGTAAAAGTAAACAGTATGCACAAGGTGCAGTATACACAAGGTAGGTAGGCACCCTAACTGGCATGATATATACCCGTCATAGTCCGTGCAGGTTTTGGTTAAGAGTCAGACTCGCAGACACAGAGTCAGTTCAGTTCAGTACAGTCATTTACCTAGTATGGCTTTGTCAATAGTCCAATGTACAATTTTGTTTGTTTGTACAGTGTCTCCCCCCCCCCTCAATGTACAGTTTTGCTTGTTTATACAGTGTGCCCCCCCCCCCCCCCCCCCCAACCACCTCCAATGTAAATTACCCAGTATGGTTGTCAATATCCCAATGTACCCAACCCCCCCCCACCCAACCTCCTCCAATGTACAGTTTCTACGTCAAATGTATATACTCCCTTTTCTTGACTCCTTCTGTATCACAAACAGTACTGTATTTGCAAATCTGGTATGTCATAAATGGATAGATGTAGCAGTACTGACTATCTGTATGTCATGTATGTCATATATGTCCTGATGAATTGAAAATGGGGGACCCTGATGTAAACAAGACGAAAGTCTTTCTCTGGTCTGCATCCCCTTAACAATTGTGTGTATTGAGCTGTACTGTATTGTACCCATTCTGCAATCTGTTAATAAAGTTTTCAATCAATCAATCAATCAATCAATTCTGTTTCTATGACCGGTGAGCAGGAGGCTGGACTCAGAGCCTGTAGTCCAGCTGCTGTTATTAGGACGACGCCGTGAACAACAACCTATAACAGCGCGATGCATGCGGGGAGATTGTTGGTACGACATGATAAAACCACGGTGCCTCTCTGTCCCTTACCTGTCAAGACGAACCGATAACTCACTGCAGCGAACAGCACGACTCGCACCGCCAGCATGATGATGCTCACATACCCGCGTCCATGGAGCGACGCCTTGGTAGAAGACAACAGTAGATGACAGGTCGCCTAGGAGACAGCAGTAGATAGATGACAAGTCGACTAGGAGGAGACAGCCAGGAGTAGATGACAGGACAGGAGGAACAGGAGGAGTAGGAGACAGGAGTAGACGACGACACGTGGACTAGGAGACAGACAGCAGTAGATGACAGGTGGACCAGGAGACAGTAGATGGCAGGAAGGAGTAGGATACAGCAGTAGATGACAGGAGGACCAGAAGACTGGAGTAGATGACGGATGGACTAGGAGACGGGAGAAGAGGACAGGTGGAGAGACAATGATGCTGCTGTGAGACCAGACTGTGTGCAGCAGGTCCTTCGACACTAAAAGCGCGTCTCTCCGATTCTCAACGCGGAAACGTTCATTCCGAGGCTCCGACCACAAACTACAAAAGCAACATATGTGACAGAATCGTGTTATTAAATATTATTGTCCCATGAGCCGCGGTGTGGATCGGTCTCTGTCTCTCTCTCTCTGCCTCCTGGATGAGACGCGGTGTGGATCGGTCTCTCTCTGTCTCTCTCTCTGCCTCCTGGATGAGACGCTGTGTGGATCGGTCTCTCTCTCTGCCTCCTGGATGAGCCGCGGTGTGGATCGGTCTCTCTCTGTCTCTCTCTCTGCCTCCTGGAGGAGACGCGGTGTGGATCGGTCTCTCTCTGTCTCTCTCTGCCTCTCTCTGCCTCCTGGATGCTGGAAACAGAGGCGCGTAGGCTCAATAGTATCCAGCTGCAGCCCCGCAGAACCATACTGGGCTCCTCCCACTGCCACACTGTCAGGCCCCACACTGTCAGGCCCCACGCTTTCCGGCCCCTCTCTCCCAATGACTGATTTGGGTCACGTGACCGTCACAGCAGGGACGTGCACAAGACTTTAGAAAGGCAGGTGCCCGTAATCATAAAAGGGCACCTGATTTTTCGGGTTAATAACACAATATGCGCTCCAGACCAACAGCTACGGGAGAGAGAGAGAGAGAGAGAGAGAGAGAGAGAGAGAGAGAGAGAGAGAGAGAGAGAGAGAGAGAGAGAGAGAGAGAGAGAGAGAGAGAGAGAGAGAGAGAGAGAGAGAGAGTATGCTGCGTGTTTTCCTGCACTAGCAGCAGGGAGGGAGGGGCTGGGGACTGGGGAGGGCTGATCTGGCGACGTGTTTCACGAAAATATACAGTGCACTGCAAACCCGACATTTTATTTTGTTGGGCAAATACCTTACCTGATGTGTACTCTTGCTTTGTTTTAGTTGAAATAGTAACTGTAAAAAAAGAGGTCTCGACTCGAGTGTGAGGGCACTGTGAGCTCAACAACAGCTGGATATCAATTTCCTGTTCAGTGCACTGCTGGCCCTGCGCCGGCTGCGCGGTTTACATGTCTCAATGATCAACACCCACCCACGTGCTATGCCTATGCGTAAGGCTGGAAGGACCTATTATTTACGAGAGGGGTGGCATTTCTCTCTCTTTCTTTACCTAATATTTAGATTCTATCGTGACATCTTTCATTTGGAAGGGCAGGGCAGTATATATATATATATGTGCAACAGTTAAAAAAAAAAAAAAAAAAAAAAAGTGGGTGGCATAAAAAGGGCACTTTCTAATGAGAAATGAAAAAGGCAGGTGCCCGGGCACCCCTTCACCCCTATGTATGCACGTGGCTGCGTCACAGGCCCCCTCTCCGGACCGTCACTGGCGAGGACCCTCGGTTCTTTAGGGGGGAGGAGGTCACACAATTTGATAAGGTTCAAAAGCCTGGATAATTTATTTTTTGTTATAATGACAACAATGTATGTACAATAATGCTGTATATACCTGATATATCCACATCTGTCTGTACATACCTGCATATCACCCTTTTTACATATCTGTAGATATCTATATCTGTACATGTCCCTTACCCTTACTAGTTACGCTGTTGGCCAGTATGACTTACTACCATAGTGTCTTTATACCTGTATCACTGTACATATTAATACTACAACTCTGTACATACATGTCTGATTAGCACTATCCTATCTGAGGTCCGGGGGGTCATCAAAGAGAAGCTGCCTATTCTCGGTCCTCGCTCCACAATGGTGGAACGAACTTCCCACCACATAGTTAGGACAGCCGAAAGCCGAACAATCTTTCGGCGTCGACTAAAGACACACTTTTTCAATCAATACCTGAAATGAATTTATTTTATTTTTATTTTTTTTAAACACTAACCTTACTGTCTTCTACTATCATGCACTCTTCCTACTATACTACCGTAATATGTCTCTACTACTATGCACTCAACACTGCAGCACCCAAGTTTCAACACTTTGATGCACAATGTTACTCAGCTGCCAGAGTTGTACCCTTCCTGCTGACTTGTCGTACAGAACTTGTACAGTCACTTTGGATAAAAGCGTTCAGCTAAATTAATAAATGTAAATGTAAAATGTATTGCTCAGTAGTACTCATTTATATATGTTATACCCAGTTTAATCACCTGTACATTGTATATAGCTATTGCATTCTGGTTGGATGCCAAACTTATTTTCGTTGTACTGTACTTGTGCTGTATGATGACAATACATTTTAATCTAATCTAATATATCCTAATGTAATCTACCCTAACCAAATGTAATCTAATCTAACCTAACCAAATCTAACCTCACCTAATCTAACCTAGGGGTGTGTGGTGGGAGGTATGGTGACATTTATTCCCCCTCCAGTCAAATTAAGAAATGCCAAGCAAATATTTTTTGAGCTATATGAGCTGTTATTTACAAGTTGTTATCCATGAGTTGTTATTTACGAGTTGTTATGAGTTGTTATTTACAAGTTGTTATCTATGAGTTTTCAAGTCAAGTCAAGTCAAGTCAAGTCAAGTCAAGTCAAGTCAAGTCAAGTCAAGTCAAGAGTTTTATTTGTCACAGCATACAAGCATACAGTGAAATGTGGGTGGTCATGCCCGCAGCGATTGTGCAATAATACAAGTATGTAATAAGAATGACATAACAGGTATAATGTACATAAAGTTTACAAAGAGCATGGTAAGGCATGCTAAGGTCCTGCGATAGTGCAATACAATGTTAGCTACGGATGAGGCACTGGGTGAATGAATAAATGAAAACTTTATTTAACAGATTGCAGAATGGGTACAATACAGTACGGCTCAATACACACAATTGTTAAGGGGATGCAGACCTGAGAAAGACGTTTGTCTTGTTTCCATCAGGGTCCCCCGTCTACAGTTATACTATATATCCTTATGCTATCTTGCTATATCCATATACTATACAAGAACCACTCCCGTTCTTTAATTTTTTTTTAAGTGCCTTTTCATTGTGTAAAGTGACCGTTGAGTGTGAGCGTGTGCAGCATGTGTGTGTGTGTTCGTGGTTGTTATTCATGAGTCATCTATGAGTTATTTATGAGTTGTTATCCATCAACATAAAGTCCGGACACAGAGATCAACAGTCTAACTGGACGCAAGCTATGAAAGTACAACTTCCAAATATTATTATTGTGAAAACGTAGAGCCTGTCGCCACGCTGTGCCAGAACACAAAAAACACCTCATTCAAACAACTTTGCACATGGCAGCAAAATATCCAGTCAAATCTTCTTTGAAGTGACACTTTACACAGCAACACACTGCAGAGCTGCTGGTTAAACACCCTCTGCCCTGAAAAGACGTAATGAAGTTGGACAGCAGAGGAAGAGATCAAAATCAAATACTGTGTGTCAGCTGGACGGACAGAGCGTTGAAGACAAGAGACGCATCGACCCGCCAGCGTCCTTCATTGCTCCCACTTTCAGCACTTAAGACACCTGTTCTCCCTGCCAGTTTATCTTCTCCTCTTCTCCTTGCCAGGTTCTCCTCTCCCTGCCTCTCCTCGTCTTCTCTTCTCCCTGCCTGCTTCTCCTCCTCCCTGCATGATTATCCTACACCTCTCCCTGCTCCTCCTCCCTTCCTGCTTCTCCTCCTCTCCCTTCCTGCTTCTCCTCCTCCACCTCCTCTCGCTCCCTGCCTGCTCTTCTCCCTCTTCCTCTCACCAGAAGCAGTCAGCATGAATAACAGCCACAAGTGAAAGAAGAGCTCATCAATTAGACACATCATACATCTGCAGGTAGAATTGAGCAGTTTTATCTCATGAAAGCAAAAAGAAATATGTCTTTAAAACATTTATTGATAAACAAATCATTATGAGTCACACATTTTGAGAAGCGATGCCTGCTTTTCAACCCGATATCAGGGTTATTTCTTCCAGGGTGTTAGTAGTAAGTGAGGGGATCCAGAGAGTACTACTCAGTTGAAATGTCAACACATTGTCTTCAGTCTCAAGTGCAGAATGAGTTGTGTTGATGCCTGAAACCAACACGGTCTCATAAGAAAAAATTAAATAAAGTACTAATCGACCACAGGAAAAAAAGGTACATGATGCACGTTAGGATAATACTTATAATTATTCAAATGCAATATATGTACTTGTAAATGCAGCAATATATTACTCATCTGTAATATGTACACATTGTAAATTTTTGTAAATACGTCACTATTACTTACGGCTATAACATAACGTACAATAAGTACCTTTTCCCTGTGGTGGATAAGTACTTTATCTACATATCTTCAGCGAGAAGCTTCATTCTCTTCGACCCGGAACATATTAAAAACATCTCTTGAACAGGAGGTCGAGACCAATCCTTGCTGTAACAGTAAACTATAGGTTGAGATGCCTTAAAATTATAGTTTCATGTTGCCTAGGAAGTGTAATTATGGGGCATGTGTACTGATGACTTATTGCTCATTCGAGGTGACCCCCAACAATCAGAAACCATCAAGTGAAGCAATATAGCAGAGCGCCCCCTAAAGATGGGACACTGCAGTGAGTGGTCATCTCTCACATGCTTTCTGGACCACCTTAAAAAAACGAAACAAATTAAAACAACATTTGACATTTATCATCCAGTTGCTCAGGCTGGCGTGAGTCCTTCACTCTCTGGACTCTGTGTGACCGTCAACACAGAGTGGGATCTGATCCAGATGCAGCACTTAGGCTAATTGAATAAATGGCCCCTCCAGCGAAGCCTCATTACATTCTCAATAACAGGCCGTGTTCCCGGACACAGACGCTGAAAGACTCCAGTCAGCAGGAGACACTGAATATGGGCTGCGGCTTTGAGCACAAGAGGGATGAGTGACGGATGAGAATGATGAGATGAGATATTATTAGACGGAAACAAGGGAACAAAAAAAACAGAAAAAAAGAAAAAACAGATGGGTTAAAAAAACAACAACAAAATAATAATAATAATAATAATAATAATAATAACAACAGAATAACCTGTTTTAATGCGGAGTCAGAACATGATCGGCGGTAGTATATTTATTCAATGTTGGCTTGACTTATTCTGATAAACACACTGTATGGCACTGGACGAGGTAGGATAAGCTGCTGCAGAGACCCTATACAAGTTATCCAAAAAGTAACTTCCATTTGCGGTCCTTTCTGTTCTGGTCATGTAAAAAAAAAGAAGCACAGGAGAAATCTTTTCCAAAAAAACAAGAAATAAAACTCAATGCTGCACTTCTACACTCTGCCTCACGGGGCGCCTGGCAAACCCAGAGGGCTCCCTGTCGTCCCCACAGAGCGACCCCGCTGGCGCGGCCTGCAGGACAGAGTGCAGGTGGGACTCGTAGCTGGCGCCGTGCGTCCAGGTGCAGGGCCTCTGGAGGAGGTCCAGGTCCAGCCCGCAGCGCCCCCCGGAGGCTCGGAGAGGAGCCAGAGGGGCGGGGCCGAGCCGGGACAGCAGCTCCCGGTCCCAGTCGGAGTCGGAGAACGAGAGGGCGGCTACGTCGGGGACTAGGGCGGACTCAATGCAGACTGAGGGGGCGGCCCGGAGGAGAGGAGGGGGAGAGTTTAGTCTGAACCGGGGAGGGGGAGAGTCTAGTCTGGACAGGGGAGGGGGAGAGTCTAGTCTGGACAGGAGAGGGGGAGAGCCTAGTTTGGACAGGGGAGGGGGAGAGCGTAGTCTATACAGGGGAGGGGGAGCGCATCGTCTGGACAGGGGAGGGGGAGAGCATCGTCTGGACAGGGGAGGGGGAGAGCATCGTCTGGACAGGGGTGGGGGAGAGTGTAGTCTGGACAGGGGAGGGGGAGAGTCTGGTCTGAACAGGGGAGGGGGGTGGAACGTCCTGGTGTCTGATGACTGAATTGTCTGCTCTGGTACCTGAGGGGAGCCGTGTGCGCTGAGGACCAGGTATTCGGTCCCAAGCTCCTCTGCACTGAACGCACAGGTTTGCAAAGGCTCCAAGGATGACTTTGAGACAAGAATGTGACCAATACCCGAGTCTAATGAACAGGCGTCTGGCCGAGTGAGGGAGCAGTCTTCTCGTCCCGTCCAACAGGCACTGTAACCGAAGACAGGATCAATACTTTGGAATGAGGTCCTGCTCCTCTTGGTTCGGTGTTCCGGACTGGCTGACCGGCAGCGCTTCCTGGAGTTCCTGGTGCTCGTCGCCAGGCGGGGAAGGGACTGAGATCTACCATGAGTGAGCCGGGTGACCTCTACAACCAGCCCCCCTTGGTTTGATCCTTCCACGCCTGCATGGTGGTCCATACCAATAGGATAGAGGAAAGGTGCCGAGAGGTGGCCCCAGACAGAAGCGACCTCTAAACTCTGCATGTCCATCTCATCCTCCTCCGGGAGCCATTGAGGACTGCTAGGGGGCTGGAGGGGGACTTGAGGGCTGAGGACAGGGGGCTCGGAGTAGGGACTGTAGGGCTGCATGTAGGGATCATATGGGACTTGGGGGCTGAGGACGGGGGGCTCTAGACTGTCTGGGCAGGGGGTGAGCCAGGCAGGAGAGAGAGGCTGTATGACAGCCCATTGGTAGAGAGGTAACTGGTCTGTGATGGGAGAGAGAGGCTGTATGACAGGTAACTTGTTGTCTGTGATGGGGGAGAGAGGCTGTACGACAGGTAACTTGTTGTCTGTGATGGGGGAGAGAGGCTGTACGACAGGTAACTGGTCTGTGATGGGGCAGAGAGGCTGTATGACAGGTAACTTGTTGTCTGTGATGGGGCAGAAAGGCTGTACGACAGGTAACTGGTCTGTGATGGGGCAGAAAGGCTGTACGACAGGTAACTTGTTGTCTGTGATGGGGCAGAGAGGCTGTACGACAGGTAACTTGTTGTCTGTGATGGGGCAGAAAGGCTGTACGACAGGTAACTTGTTGTCTGTGATGGGGCAGAGAGGCTGTACGACAGGTAACTGGTCTGTGATGGGGCAGAGAGGCTGTACGACAGGTAACTTGTTGTCTGTGATGGGGCAGAAAGGCTGTACGACAGGTAACTTGTTGTCTGTGATGGGGCAGAGAGGCTGTACGACAGGTAACTGGTCTGTGATGGGGCAGAGAGGCTGTACAACAGGTAACTTGTTGTCTGTGATGGGGGAGAGAGGCTGTACGACAGGTAACTTGTTGTCTGTGATGGGGGAGAGAGGCTGTACGACAGGTAACTTGTTGTCTGTGATGGGGGAGAGAGGCTGTACGACAGGTAACTTGTTGTCTGTGATGGGGCAGAGAGGCTGTATGACAGGTAACTTGTTGTCTGTGATGGGGCAGAGAGGCTGTACAACAGGTAACTTGTTGTCTGTGATGGGGCAGAGAGGCTGTACGACAGGTAACTTGTTGTCTGTGATGGGGCAGAGAGGCTGTACGACAGGTAACTTGTTGTCTGTGATGGGGCAGAAAGGCTGTACGACAGGTAACTTGTTGTCTGTGATGGGGCAGAGAGGCTGTACGACAGGTAACTTGTTGTCTGTGATGGGGCAGAGAGGCTGTACGACAGGTAACTTGTTGTCTGTGATGGTGGAGAGAGGTTGGCTGACGGGTAACTGGTCATCTGTGATGGATGGATTTGGGGTGAGAGGCGGGACGTCTAGCCTCAGCAGAGAGCCCTGGGTCAGCAGAACCTGGATGGCCCACTCTGTCTCTGCGTCAGTGAGGGTCTCCAGCTCACGAGGACTGTGGTCTGGCAGCCTGACAACAGAAATATCAATAAAATAGTCAATTCACCCATCTATTTTATCAATCAACGTTTCTTTTTTCTAAATGGACATAAAAGACTCGAGCTAAATGTTGATGAGGTTATACATAGTGGGAGGGGCTTATAATATCCAACGGTCAGAGCTTATATATAGTGGGAGGGGTTTATGTGTATAGTGGGAGGAGATTATAAATATAATGGGCTTATGCATCTCTATTAGAACTGTGACAAACATGACAGTAGTTCAAACAATGCAGGAGATATGCTTGGGTTAGTTTAACTGTTTGGGGGTTTAGTTAGCAGTTAGTTTAACCGTTTGGGGGCTTAGTTAGAAGCTAGTTTAACAATTTTGGGGCTTAGTTAGCAGCTAGTTTAACTGTTTTGGGGCTTAGTTAGCAGCTAGTTTAACTGTTTTGGGGCTTAGTTAGCAGCTAGTTTAACTGTTTTGGGGCTTAGTTAGCAGTTAGTTTAGGTTTTTACATACAGGGATGGATGGCGATCCTGAAGAATGTTAGACATTACTTTTAGTTGTCGTGTTGGACATCTGTCCTCACTAATCTCCTGGTCATTTTTAGATCCAGAATGCTCCCTGTCGATTTAAGGCGCTTTTTTGGCCGATATGAGGCTGAGATGTTGGTTCCTTCTGCTGTTTTCACAGCATGTCTCCTCCCTCTAAACAAATGCTGATGGGGCGACTCTCACAGAAAATCCTTATGGTTTGGAAACTGAAGTTTCTTTTTAGGGATTAGCAGCACCTGGGCAAAATATTATGGTAGGTTGTAATCTTTACTGTGCTCCTAAAATATTTTCTCCAGTTCGCACATATCTATTTTTAGTCGCAAATGCGAATAAAACACTCGTACTGTCGAGCCCTGATCCGATTGGTTGTTGATGGACAAGGACAACCAAAAACAGATACAAACTAAAATCACAATGCCTTTTATGCTGATTCAGTGCGATTTAGAAAACAAAGCATGTCAACAGGGGAGAGACTAAATGTCATTACTGGGCCTGTAACCCCAGTTTGGTCAACGGGTACTGATGCAAACAGAGTTGGTAGAGGATCTGAACATCAGTGATAAACTCTCCAATCAAACAGAGTTGGTAGAGTATCTAAAAAGCACTGATCAAACAGAGAGCTGGTAGAGGATCTGAACATCACTGATAAACTCACCCGCTCTGCGCTGCGTCTGGCTGTGGTTGTGGATCTGGGTCAAAGCCCGGCTGCAGGTCGGCCACCAGCCGGTCCATCACGCTGTAGTTGGAGGAGTCCAACACAAAAGCACGATGCTGCTCCGACTCCAGGTGCTGCCGGGGCAAACAGGGGAGAGAAACATGGTCACAGACACAAACAGATAGACGGGACGTAAAACAACAATTCCGTAACGGAGTTGCACCTCGTCCTGGTTCTTGAAGGGCTCGTGACAACACTCGCAGAAGCCCACGGCCCTCATTCATCAACGTGACGTAGAAAATGTTCTATACTTAAGCACAGAATTTAGAATCTGTGCACGCACAAAAAAAACGGGATTTATCACACGTGCGTACACAGGTTCTACGCACACCTGTCTTGATAAATATTACTTTGATCCTACGTTTGAGCTCGTGCACTGTTTTAAGTATTTGCATACCAGAACCGCCCCGATTAACCATATACGGTAATGGAATACCCCCATGAAATGTGGAAAAATGGACTAAGCCGAGGGAAGCGTGTTATGTGACAGGCTGACAGACGTGTACACGTACGGTGATGTCGGATATGATATCTATTAACCATTGCTGCCTGGGCAGCGCAAACACTAATAAAGACAGTGCTGGAATATGACTGCCTTTTCCCGTTTTGTTTGATTAATACCCAGGGATTAAAGTTCTCCTCAATTTTATTCCAAATCGCGACGGATTTTCCGTAAATTTTCTACCTGCTGCATATGATTTCTAGAGGCATACAATCTATTTTGATGTCAGTATTGGGTAGCCTATATAAACAATAATACGAGAGCATATACAAGAACAATGAATATCACTGCCATGTATGATGTAGCCTGCCTTTCAATACATGAACTTGAATTCCATCATGTTTGTGTGCGGGACTCACAAGGCTGTTGTCACAATGGGTGGTACCGGTACAGTAATAACAGTCTACACAATATCACGATGGACCATGCCATGTAGCCTATGTTCTATTATGACATGATCTGTGATGACAAATGTTCTAGAATGTTTGATTAAGATATCATACTCTGACAGCATGCCTATGATCAGTCTGTCCACTATCTGGTGTCATTGCAATGCGTTTTTTATTCTTTCTTATACAGTAAAAAGGGGGAAGAACACTATCGTGGGTGTTCATATGACTTGTATTCTGCTTACAGCTTCGAAATTCCACTTGTTTCGTTTAACGTAAAGCCTTTTAAATATCAAAACGTTCCCGTGTTTCTGCGGTCTGTGCGCAAAATAATAACGAGTTGAGCTACGCGGAGCGCAGTCAGTCAGTACACCCCGTATATTCCGATAACGCTATATAAACCATGCTGCATTCATTCTGAGAGAAAGATCTATTATTCCAAATGCTATTTATAGGGTTTTGACCATAATTACACTACTGTTGCTATTTTACACTGAACTATAATGAATTACGGTTCATACAGAACATGCCAGTGTTGAAACTAATGCACAGAAGCTCATTGTTGTAATAATATATTCTACCAACGGGCGCCAGGTACGCATGGTCCAAGCTGTGCGTAAATATAAGCACGAAGTCAAGTTCAAGTTGAAATTGATGAATCCCACACTCTGCTTAGAAATGGTCGTACGCACAGCTTAAGCACATATCTGTGCGTAAGACACGTTGATGAATGAGGGCCCAGGTTCTTACCTCGTCCTGGTTCTTGAAGGGCTCGTGACAACACTCGCAGAAGCCCAGGTTCTTACCTCGTCCTGGTTCTTGAAGGGCTCGTGACAACACTCGCAGAAGCCAAGGTTCTTACCTCGTCCTGGTTCTTGAAGGGCTTGTGACAACACTCGCAGAAGCCCAGGTTCTTACCTCGTCCTGGTTCTTGAAGGGCTCGTGACAACACTCGCAGAAGCCCAGGTTCTTACCTCGTCCTGGTTCTTGAAGGGCTCGTGACAACACTGGCAGAAGCCCAGGTTCTTACCTCGTCCTGGTTCTTGAAGGGCTCGTGACAACACTGGCAGAAGCCCAGGTTCTTACCTCGTCCTGGTTCTTGAAGGGCTCGTGACAACACTCGCAGAAGCCCAGGTTCTTACCTCATCCTGGTTCTTGAAGGGCTCGTGACAACACTCGCAGAAGCCCAGGTTCTTACCTCATCCTGGTTCTTGAAGGGCTCGTGACAACACTTGCAGAAACCCGGGTTCTTACCTCATCCTGGTTCTTGAAGGGCTCGTGACAACACTCGCAGAAGCCCAGGTTCTTCTTGCGCGCCCGGCCGGGGGTTCTTCTGCTGCTCCCGTCTCTGCTGCTGTCCCTGAGGACACAGGACAGGAGGGACATGATGTCCATTAAACCCGACAGACCTTCACCAACACACTTCTCCCTTTCTAAACACACACACACCCTCTCTATCGGACTATAACACACACACACGCTTCTCATAGTTGCAACAGGTACTTCTACAGAGATCTAGACTATAGGATCATTGCTGTAACCTACAGGTCTCTCTATGTTGAAACAAGTAATTCTACAGAGATCTAGGGCAGGCTATAGGACTCAATCTCATTGATGTAACCTATAGGTCTCTCTATGTTGCAACAGGTCATTCTACAGAGACCTAGGCTATAGGACTCATTGATGTAACCTATAGGGCTCTCTATGTTGCAACAGGTCATTCTACAGAGACCTAGGCTATAGGACTCATTGATGTAACCTATAGGTCTGTCTATGTTACAACAGGTAATTCTACAGAGATCTAGACCAGTGGTTCCCAAACTGTGGTGCGCGAGCGCCCTCTAGGTGGTGCGTGACATGAAAAGGCTAATGGTGGTAATTTTTTTTGTTTTTTTTTTACAATAAAGTTTCATACAAATCTTAGTCAAACCTTTAGTATTATGGATATTAAACATGCTGGCAGAGTATTGTCGTGAACATTTTAATTAAATAAAGAAATTCCCTATCCATAGTCGCCGTGGGAAGAGATAAAATAAAAAATTAAATCTGTGCACGGAGACCAGCAACAATCTTTTCTAACAGAAACCCATTGGGGGGTGCGCGAGCTAGGTCGGGAGGTGACAGGGGGTGCACGGCCAAAAAAGTTTGGGAACCGCTGATCTAGACTATAGGGTCATTGCTGTAACCTATAGGTCTCTCTATGTTGCAACAGGTCATTCTACAGAGACCTAGGCTATATGACTCATTGATGTAACCTATAGGTCTGTCTATGTTGCAACAGGTCATTCTACAGATACCTAGGCTATATGACTCATTGATGTAACCTATAGGTCTGTCTATGTTGCAACAGGTAATTCTACAGAGATCTATAGGGTCATTGCTGTAACCTATAGGTCTCTATGTTGCAACAGGTCATTCTACAGAGATCTAGACTATAGGGTCATTGCTGTAACCTATAGGTCCATCTATGTTACAACATGTAATTCTACAGAGATCTAGGCTATAGGACTCATTGACCCATAGGTCTCTCTATGTTGCAACAGGTCATTCTACAGAGATCTAGACTATAGGACTCATTGCTGTAACCCATAGGTCTCTCTATGTTGCAACAGGTCATTCTACAGAGATCTAGACTATAGGACTCATTGATGTAACCTATAGGTCTGTCTATGTTGCAACAGGTCATTCTACAGAGATCTAGACTATAGGGTCATTGCTGTAACCTATAGGTCTCTCTATGTTACAACATGTCATTCTGTCAGTAAACTCTATCCTTAAATCAAAGACTCATGTCTGCCTCCGTGAATAATCTGGTCAAATCCACATCAAAACCTTTCAGATAATGTTATAAAACACAGACTGACTATTTTTCTGGTCAATGTCATCTTGGCCAAAACTCTGCTTCTGCGTTAGAGATGCCTTGAAATCATAGGTCTCTCAAAACATGAAGGCAAATCATTTAGTGTCGTCTCCACAGCTCTGAGTATCTGCTACAGCTTTAGAGCCTTTAATGTCCTCATGTACCTGGTTAGACTAGCTTTAGAGCCTTTAATGTCCTCATGTACCTGGTTAGACTAGCTTTAGAGCCTTTAATGTCCTCATATACCTGGTTAGACTAGCGTTAGAGCCTTTAACACTTTCAGCGCCACGCCTGGTTTTCCATTTTACCGCTTGAATGCCACCATCGGCGCCAATGTTAACGTTAATATCGCCTAATCTATGTTTTAAATTATGGCTATGTGTCTAATCTGCCCATCGCATTATCAAATACTATTTTCCAGTCAGTGCTGTGAAGGCAGATTGTTTTTTTATCGCGTCGTTGCCGTTTCAGAGCAGTTAGAAAAGCACCCGTTTTGATATAAAAAACAGCTCATTCTGGAGCATTCTATGAAAATCGTCTTTTAGTGGAATATTCCACAACGTTGATATTCGTCTGCCTTTTTATGAATCGTTTTCAAATAAACGCTAGATGATCAATATTATACGTGCACGCACGCACATTACGGCCGCGCACTGATGATCGCTCCGTTGATTTCCTCACGGACTTTTACATAGAAACCGAAAGAGGACATTTCACAAAACAGCTTATAACTTCATCAAACTTACTCTGATTATCCTACCACTGATAACATAGAGTCCTTACCTGACATCAGATGGTATCCAACTGGTATATTCCAATTCCTGATCACCATTCGAAAAAATCGATACGTGTATGGATCCAACGCGATACAGTAGAACTCCATGATCCGCGGGGATCTGAGGCTCCAGAATGAACTCTAGTAACCCCGGCTGGATCAGTGAACTGGAAAATGTGGAGTACCGGATTTTTTCCCCCATTCATTTTCATTGAGTCCATTCCAAAATCACTTATGTCATCTGGGAGACGACAGGGGGCGCTTTTTTCCACAGTGATCGCCGGCGCCCCTCGGCTATACTCTGGTAGGCTCGGGTGATGCAATAATTTTTCAGAATTTTTCAGAAAAAAAAAAAATAATAATTCCGAGAAATCTCATGAGTGGCATGCAACCACCTAAAAAAAAACGAGAAATCTCGTGAGTGGCACTGAAAGTGTTAATGTCCTCATGTACCTGGTTAGACTAGCTTTAGAGCCTTTAATGTCCTCATGTACCTGGTTAGACTAGCTTTAGAGCCTTTAATGTCCTCATGTACCTGGTTAGACTAGCTTTAGAGCCTTTAATGTCCTCATACCTGGTTAGACTAGCGTTGGAGCCTTTAATGTCCTCATATACCTGGTTAGACTAGCGTTGGAGCCTTTAATGTCCTCATATACCTGGTTAGACTAGCGTTAGAGCCTTTAATTTCCTCATATACCTGCTTAGACTAGCTTTAGAGCATTTAATGTTCTCATACCTGGTTAGACTAGCTTTAGAGCATTTAATGTTCTCATACCTGGTTAGACTAGCTTTAGAGCATTTAATGTTCTCATACCTGGTTAGACTAGCTTTAGGGCCTTTAATGTCCTCGTAATGTCATGCAATTTTACTTTCAGTTACTTCTGGATTTCCTACATGATCCATAGATTGTACGGTTAAATTAATTATTTACAGTATGTGGTTTCAGTGACATCATCATCACGATCAACCATTATTTAGAAATCCTGACATCACAATATCTTTTCTCCTCAAGGCCTCTGGCTAGAACCAAACTATCCTATGCTGTGTCGAGTATACTGACCCGTCTCTATTATCTTACTTCCATGCTGTGTGTCCAGTGACTCCAGTGTACTAACCTGTCTATTCTATTCTCTTACGTCCATGTCGTGTTAAGTATAATAACATGTCTCTATTCTATTACTGCCATGCTGTGTCCAGTATACTAACCTGTCTATTCTATTCTCTTACTTCCATGCTGTGTGTCCAGTATACTAACCTGTCTCCATTCCATTACGTCCATGTTGTGTGTCCAGTATACTAACCTGTCTATTCTATTCTCTTACGTCCATGTTGTGTGTCCAGTATACTAACCTGTCTATTCTATTCTCTTACTTCCATGTTGTGTGTCCAGTATACTAACCTGTCTCTGTCCTCTGCTAGTGTCTCCTTGCTGAGGCGAGGAGGGGGAGGAAGAGGAAGAGGATCAAAGGGACTGAAGCGGCCCAGGAAGCAGAGGGTGGGGAAGGTCATAGACTGCAAGTGTAACGGCTTGTATTTCCTGGTGACATAACGACACAAGAGAATGTTATACAGCAGTTATAATGCCAGTAAAAGCAGATGCATGTCATGAACAGTAAACACCAGCTACGTCAGCCTTTTAAAGGAACAGGCCAACGTTATGGGAAATGTGCTTAGTGCTTACCATCTTCTTCAGAGTCGGACAAGAAGATACCAATTTCCTCTCAGTGCGTTCAGTTGAAAGTTATCCGACTGCAAGCTAGCCTAGCACAGCACAAATTGGAAGCCGATATGAACCAGCTAGCCTAACTATTGGCCAAAAACACATCTTCCAGAGTATTAAGCTAGGCTAGTGGTCTGTATCCGCTTCTATTAATTTGTGCTAAGCTAGGCTAGCTTGCAGCCGGATAGCTTTCTACTGAAAGCACAGAGAGGAAATTGGTATATCCATCTTTTTGTCTGACTCTGGAGAAGATGGTAAGCACATTTCACATAATGTTGGCGTGTTCCTTTAAATGCACAATCCAAACATAAACATAGGAGTAACCTCACCACCAAACATAAACATAGCCTCAGTCACCACCAAACATAAACATAGCCTCAGTCACCACCAAACATAAACATAGCCTCAGTCACCAAACATAAACATGAGTAATCTCACCACCAAACATAAACATAGCCTCAGTCACCACCAAACACAAACATGAGTAATCTCACCACCAAACAAACATGAGTAATCTCACCACCAAACATAAACATGAGTAATCTCACCACCAAACATAAACATAAGTAATCTCACCACCAAACATAAACATGAGTAATCTCACCACCAAACATAAGTAATCTCACCACCAAACATAAACATGAGTAATCTCACCACCAAACATAAACATGAGTAATCTCACCACCAAACATAAACATGAGTAATCTCACCACCAAACATAAACATAGCCTCACCAACAAACATAAACATAGGATAGGAGTAACCTCACAACCAAACATAAACATAGCCTCAGTCACCACCAAACATAAACATAGCCTCAGTCACCAAACATAAACATGAGTAATCTCACCAAACATAAACATGAGTAATCTCACCACCAAACATAAACATGAGTAATCTCACCACCAAACATAAACATAGCCTCACCAACAAACATAAACATAGGAGTAACCTCACAACCAAACATAAACATAGCCTCAGTCACCAAACATAAACATGAGTAATCTCACCACCAAACATAAACATGAGTAATCTCACCACCAAACATAAACAGTCTCATCACCAATCATAAACATGAGTAACCTCACCACTGAACATAAACATTAATAATAATAATAATAATAATAATAATAATAAGATTGAATTTGTAATGCACTTTTTGTTCGCTGGGATCCCAAAGTGTTACACTACAGGGTTAAAACGGTTAAAAAAATAAAATAGTTATTAGTAAAACAAATAAAATAAAATACAGAATAAAAATAAGATAAAACTAGAACATAGTTAATTAAAAACATAGTATAAACAGAAAATAAAAAAACAACAGCACAAGAAAATAAAAATAAAAAGCTAACAATCAAAGGCCTTTTTGAACAGGTAGGTTTTCAGGCCTGCTTTAAAAGAGTTCAGGCTCTGTGGTGCCCTCAGCTGAATGGGGAGGCTGTTCCACAGGTGCGGTGCAGCCGTGCAGAAGGCTCGGTCACCCATGGTGCAGAGCCGGGTATTGGGGACCTGAAGGAGCAGGCTACCTGCGCCTGCGGATCTGAGGGTGTGGGTGGAGGATTGTGGAGTGATGAGTTCCGGAAGGTAGAGGGGTGCGTGTCCTTTTATGCAGTTATGGGTGAGCATCAGGATTTTGTAATTGATGCGGGATGAGACGGGGAGCCAGTGTAGTGAGTGGAGGATGGGGGTTATGTGATCGTGTTTACGGACTCTCATCAGGATCCTGGCAGCGCTGTTCTGGATGTATTGCAGCTTTTGTATGCTCTTGCCAGGAATCCCGATAAAGAGTCCATTACAGTAGTCCAGTCTTGAGGAGATAAAGGCATGGACAAGCTTCTCTGCATCCGACAGGGTTAGAGTGGGTAATGTCATTGGAGTAACGTCACCACCAAACATAAACA
Source organism: Notolepis coatsorum (assembly GCF_963971535.1). Lineage (NCBI taxonomy): Eukaryota > Metazoa > Chordata > Actinopteri > Aulopiformes > Paralepididae > Notolepis > Notolepis coatsorum. The sequence goes on along the minus strand of NC_140176.1, from coordinate 29,814,494 downwards.
TGAGTAATCTCACCACCAAACATAAACATAGGAGTAACCTCACCACCAACAGTATAAGACAGGAATGGAGGAATGCTCTCATTCTCTAGCCGATCAACCCCCCCCCCCCCCCCGAGACACGACCATTCAGGTGTCACATGCTGAATTTCTCATATGAAACATCAACCCCCTCCAGCCAGGGGCCTTCAATTATCTGAAACGATGTAGGGAGTGAGCAGGACTGTTGTCGCAGGGAGGACCAGCAGGACCAGGTGACAGTGGAACAGAAATCGTATCCCTTGAGCTCTGGCCTCCCAGGGAGCAGCTTCTCTCGTCACATTACCCGGCGGAACTCCTAAACAAGGTCCAATTAAGGAGATCGGCCCGTGCTGAAACACAAGCCTCCAGGACTAAAGCACCCAGTGGGGTAATACGGTTACAATCACCCCATGTCCCTTCAGGGTCTGTAGAAACATCTGTTTCAGTGTGGAACAGTTGTTGACCTCCACCTCCCCTCTTGTCCTCTTGGTCCATTCTGTCCCCGACTCCTTTAACGGCCCGTCCCTAAACAGCTGGTAAATGAAGCGGGACCCCCAGCTGTGACGCAGACGGCAGGCTGTGGATAGAGTCACTCCTGGAGGTCCCGATTAAACTTTAACAAGGGGCTGATGAGCCAAGCTACCCACCTGTCTGAGGCCAAACACACTGAGCTGTAGGCAAGAGAGATGGAGGGCTGTGATGTCTTTACACTGAGACGAGGGTTGAGACGGAGAATTGTGATGTATTTACACTGAGAGGAGGGCTGTGATCTCTTTACAATGAGAGGAGGGCTGTGATCTCTTTACAGAGAGGAGGGCTGTGATCTCTTTACAATGAGAGCTGTGATCTCTTTACACTGAGAGGAGGGTTGAGATGGAGGGCTGTGACCCCTTTACACTGAGAGGAGGGCTGTGACCCCTTTTACACTGAGAGGAGGGCTGTGATCTCTTTACACTGAGAGGAGGGCTGTGATCTCTGTACACTGAGAGGAGGGCTGTGCTCTCTGTACACAGAGGAGGGCTGTGATCTCTGTACACTGAGAGGAGGGCTGTGATCTCTGTACACAGAGGGCTGTGATCTCTGTACACACAGAGGGCTGTGATCTCTGTACACTGAGTGTACACTGAGAGGAGGGCTGTGATCTCTGTACACACAGAGGGCTGTGATCTCTGTACACTGATAGGAGGGCTGTGATCTATGTACACTGAGAGGAGGGCTGTGGTTGTAGAAGGCATTTGGATGAGGGAGGAGAACACCCACCTGCTCAAGTCCTCGATCTTAAGGTAGGGGGACCTCAGAGCTGCAGCTGTGGATCCAGAGAACAGACAAAATGAGGACAAATGTAAAAGAACAGAAGAGGGTGAAGCAGGTCATCTTCACTAGATTCTGTTACAGTATTGAAAGAAACAGCACTGGTACGTTATATAAACTAACCTTTGACACGAGCAGCAGGACATTTGATGAGATTCTTCTGCTAAATAGAAAATTAAAATTTACAATCTAATTTTGATTTACAATGCAAATAAACAGGCGTTAATAATTTTGTCAATGGTATATTTATCCTCCATTTCAAACATCAATTTATCAACATACCCCTACATTTTAATCCCTCAATCCCAATTAAAGTATTTTGTAATGATTTATTGTTTGTATTCCAGTCAGACCTGTCCCAATAGTTCTGATTTGTTTCAAAATAATTACCGGTATATTTGTTCATCTTATCTTAATAAAACACAAACCTCAGTCGTCTTGCGTTTGGCTAAGGAGCCCTCTGTTGTCACGCGTTGCAGGTAGGAGAGGAAATCTTTAAATTACATTAAGGAACACTGTCCTCTAATTAAGAACCTGAAGTCTCTGTTCTAGTTCATAGCAGACAGTATTTCATGATATACAAGGAAGCATGGTGCCATCTACTGTTCTCAATGGTTCACTACACTAGTACCCTAGGCTCTGTTACCATACTGTACCATCCATCTACTGTGTCTATATGTCAGAATATACCTGTATATAATCCTAACCTACAGTTTCAAGTTTCAAGTTTCTTTAATAGTTGTCATACAGAAGTACAGAATACTTTTGTACAAAATGCTTCTTACTGTTGCGCTCCAGAGACTGTGCATGACAAGATAAGTATGAAATAAAAACATAGTAAAAATTAGAAGAAAAAAAAAGAGGTCACAGTGTTCAGTTTAGACATATGTACAATGTTCGTAGACGTAGTTACCATACAATATACAATACTGTGCAGTGTACTAATATACAATACTATATAGTGCAAGGCATAAATGTACAAGGTGCAGTTTAGGTACAATTCACAGTAGGTGTACGAGTTGTAGTGCAAATCCTTTATCAATAAATATAAAGTGTAAGTGTGTTTGTGTGATCTAAAGTGTGGAGAGTGGGTGCTGCAGTGTGTTGTTTGTTTGAGTGAGTGTGTGTGTGCGTGTGGGTGTGTGTGCTGTGTGCATTTGATGGTTGTTGCATAGTGATTATTGTTCGTTTAGCGATTATTGTTCGTTTAGCAGCCTGATGGCCTGGGGATAGAAGCTCCTTCTGAGTCTTTCTGTGCTCGCCATAAGACTCCGGTATCGCTTGCCTGACGGCAGCAGTTCAAAGAGGCAGTTGTTCGGGTGGCTCGAGTCCTTAATAATTCTCTTAGCCTTCCCCTTGCACCGCTTGTTGTAAATGTTCTGGAGGGTGGGAAGCCCCCCTCTAATTGTGCGTTCGGCTGAACGTGTCACTCTTTGTAGTCTGCTACGGTCTTGTGCAGTGCTATTCCCAAACCAGGAGGTGATGTTGCCGGTCAGGATGCTCTCTATTGTACATGAGTAGAAGTTCCTAAGGATCTTCTGACTGACTTGGAACTTCCTTAGGCGCCTGAGGAAGTAGAGGCGTTGTCGTGCCTTCTTCACAACACTGTCAATGTGTGTGGTCCATGTCAAGTCCTCGGATATGTGGGCTCCGAGGTACTTGAAACTGTTCACTCTCTCAACTGGTGCCCCGTCGATGCTGAGGGGGCTGTAGTCCTTGACCCCCGACCTCCTGAAGTCCACAATCATCTCTTTTGTTTTGCTGACGTTCAGGGAGAGGCAGTTCTCCTGACACCACTGTGACAGGTTCTCTACCTCTTCCAGGTAGGCCCTTTCGTCGTTGGCAGAGATCAGGCCCACCACTACTGTGTCATCAGCAAATTTGATGATGGTGTTGTTGTTCCGCTGTGCTACGCAGTCATGTGTGTACAGGGAGTAGAGGAGGGGGCTCAGAACACAGCCCTGGGGGGCCCCTATGTTGAGCGTGATGGATGAGGAGGTGCAGTTGCCGGCTCTTACCACCTGGGGTCTGCCCGTCAGGAAGTCCAGGACCCACTGGCACAGGTCATAGTTCAAGCCCAGGTCCCTGAGCTTGGCTATGAGTTTGGAGGGGACTATGGTATTGAATGCTGAGCTGTAGTCGATGAACAGCATTCTCACATAGTTCCCCTTCCTCTTGTCCAGATGTGATGCTGCTGTGTGCAGCACATGGGCTATGGCGTCCTCCGTGGACCTGTTGGGGCGATATGCAAATTGCAGAGGGTCCAGGTTGATGGGGAGGGAGGAACAGATGTAGCCCTTCACTAGCTTCTCAAAGCACTTCATGGCTATGGAGGTGAGGGCTACAGGGCGGTAGTCGTTGAGGCAAGCGGGCGTAGATTTTTTGGGTACAGGGATGATGGTGGACTTCTTCAGACAGGTGGGGATGACGGCCTGTTCCAAGGACAGGTTGAAGATGTCAGTGAATACCGGGGCCAGTTGGTCGGCACAGACTTTTAGGACGCGGCCGGGGATGCCGTCCGGTCCTGCTGCCTTCCTGATATCCACTTTTTTAAAGATCCGTCTCACCTCATGCTCTGTTACCCTGAACACTGAGTCTCCATCAGCAGACCCCCCCCCCCCCATTGCCGTGGTTTGTAGGCTGGTGTTGTTATTCACAGCCTCAAACCTCGCATAGAAGGAGTTGAGATCATTTGCTAAGGAGATGTCACTGTTCAGTTTGAGGGGGGTTCCTTTGTAGTCTGTCATTGTTCTGAGGCCCTGCCACATGCCTCTAGAGTCAGCCTGTTCAAACTGAAGTTCAACTTTATCCCTGTAACGCCGTTTTGCCTCTATTACTGCTCTCCTGACGTTGTATCTACAGTGTAGATATACTATATCTATATACATATCCATTACCTACACTTACTAGTTACACTGCTGGCCAGTAAGACTTCATTTATATATTTTATATCCAGTTTAATCACCTGTACATTAGGGCTGCAACTAACAATTATTTTGGTAGTCGACTAATCTGTCGATTATTTTTTCGATTAGTCGACTAATCTAACGATTATTTCTGTCACACCCTCCATCTCTGCTTCCTGTGGGCGCGGCTCCTTTTCTGGGCTCTTAACAGACTTCTTAGCTTAACATAACAGACCGACAGTAAGTTTGGGGGAACTAATGGGATAACTTGGGTTGCAACAAAAGTGCAACTAGGGCTAAAAACACAATGAAATAAAATAATAATAATAATAATAATAAATAAATATATCCTTCTTAGCAGACTTCTTAGCTTAACATCCCAGGGAACTAATGGGATAACTGGGGATGTTGTTTGCTCCTGACAAGAGTCTCAAAGTCTCAGGTGATGGTAGACAAAGCAACTCTGAGGTCATGCTCAATGTCCAATGTGTTCCTCTGCTTCGTCTTCAGCTGGACCAGAGCTGAGAAGCCACTTTCACAAAGATAGGTAGTGCAAAATTATATTATTATATATATATTATATATTATTATTATTTTATTTTTTATATACGACGCATCGACGCAAAAATTCAGCGTCAACGAGTTTTTATGATCGACGTCGTCGATTATGTCGACTAATCGTTGCAGGCAGCCCTACTGTACATTGTATATTAGTACTGCACTTTACTGTTACATTTGCACTCTGGTTAGATGCCAAACTTATTTTTGTTGTAATGTACTTGTGCTGTATAATGACAGTAAATGACAATCTAATCTAAAATAGACTGGTAAGTGGTGCATTTATATAGAGCTTTTATCCAAAGCGCTTCACAACTTATGCCTCACATTCACCCAGCCATTCACATAGCGACGGCGGCCGCAACCATGCAAGGTGCCAACCTGCTCATCAGGAGCAATTAGGGGTTAAGTGTCTTGCTCGTGTATTCATTTTGGTGACTTCGTTTCTCAGAAAACGGTAGGCCTGCCAATCATCTGAGCTACCGGATACAATATAATCCTTTTTCAATTGATCCCTCTTTCATACAGCTTCTCAACTCCACATCAAGCCATAATAACAGTAATAATAATAATAATAATAATAATAATAATAATAATAATAATAATAATAATAATAATAATAATAATAATATAACTACAATCTTAGTGCATTATTCAGTGATTCTTCCAGGAAGAGACATTGGGATATTTAGCTGTGAGCATCTTCCGACTGATTTATTTTTTTTAGAGAAGGATGGTTTTCATTTCCAAAATGGGTTATGTGCATGCACACCCACATGATATAGGTCAAGTTCTATATACAGTAGCTATATAAATGCTAAATGGCTGCATTTAAATAGTAATAATAAACTTTATTTGTATAGCACCTTGCATACAGCAACTGCAGCTCAAAGTGCTTCACAACAGAAAAAAGACAGGCAAAAGATTTGCACATAAAGTGCAGACATAAAATTACAGTTTTTCACATTAGGATCTAACATCCCAACAGGCCACCTTGTTACAAAATATGAAACCTCTTGCTCAGAATCCAACAAATAACAGCTTTTATCCAAAGCGCTTTACAATTTGTTTCTCACATTTTACCCATTCACTCACACACAGACGGTGGAGGCAACCATGCAAGGTGCCGACCTGCTCATCAGGAGCAATTAGGGGTTAATTGTCTTGCTCAAGGACATGCTTGAGATGGGAATCGAACTGGGAAGCTCCGGATTACCAGACGACTGCTCTACCTCCCTGTTGCCCCTGTGCTAATATTTCACATTTTTGACGAGAGATCAAGATCATTCAATCAAAAGGATACCATCCACATGCAGGATCTTCACACCCCAGGCGCGTGCGTTGACCAGAACACTGCTCCCCTGCAATCGCTCCTGCAAGAACATCTGTCATTAACACACTGACACTAAATACTGACAGAACATCCGTTAGTAACACAGACACTAAGTAAATACAGACAGACCATCTGTGAGTAACACTGACACTAAATACAGACAGACCATCTGTGAGTAACACACTGACACTAAATACAGACAGACCATCTGTGAGTAACACACTGACACTAAATACAGACAGACCATCTGTGAGTAACACACTGACACTAAATACAGACAGAACATCCGTTAGTAACACTGACACTAACTACAGAGAGAACATCAGTTAGTAACACTGACACTAAATACAGACAGAACATCAGTTAATAACACTGACACTAACAGACAGAACATCAGTTAGTAACACTGACACTAACTAACTACAGACAACATCAGTTAGTAACACTGACACTAAATACAGACAGAACATCTGTGAGTAACACTGACACTAAATACAGACAGAACAGAACATCAGTTAGTAACACACTGACAAACTAAACTACAGACAGATCAGTCTCAGGTTTTTACTCACGTTGTTGAGAATGGCTTTTTCAAGCAGAACCTTCCCACGACTGCTGCAGCTCTGCACAAACCAACACATGACATCATCACCGATACATTCTAGTTCATTAAGATATAATACTATTGGGCGCCAGGGTGGGGCACCACGTACAGCACTGCAGTGCAACACGGCCGTCCCGAGTTCGACTCCCGGACCCTGCGACCTTTGCCGAATGTCTTACCCCTCTATCCTCCCATACTTCCTCTCTCTCTCTACCGGACTGCCCGGTAAAAACCAATAAAATATGTACCAAAAACATATAAAAGAAAATAATAATATTAATTAATAAAAATATATTTATAAACCTGGACTTGACCCCGACTCCCCTAAGAACTACCGGTCTGGGCAATGGTAAGAAGTACCCTGGATGTCTCTTTAGTCTGGGACAATCCTGGACGATGGTAAAAACTACCCTGGATGTGTCTTTAGTCTGGGACAACCCTGAACGATGGTAAAAACTACCCTGGATGTGTCTTTAGTCTGGGACAACCCTGGACGATGGTAAAAACGACCCCGGATGTCTTTAGTCTGTGACAATCTTGAACAATGGTAAAAACTACCCTGGATGGGTCTTTAGTCTGGGACAACCCTGGACGATGGGAAAAACTACCCTGGATGTGTCTTTAGTCTGAGACAACCCTGGAGGATGGTAAAAACTACCCTGGATGTGTTTTTAGTCTGGGACAACCCTGGAGGATGGTTCAAAACTACCCCGGATGTCTCTTTAGTCTGGGACAACCCTGGAGGATGGTAAAAACGATCCTGGATGTCTTTAGTCTGGGACAACCCTGGACGATGGTACAAACAACAGAGGATGTGTCTTTAGTCTGGGACAACCCTGGACGATGGTAAAAACTACCCTGGATGTGTCTTTAGTCTGGGACAACCCTGGAAGATGGTAAAAACTACCCTGGATGTGTCTTTAGTCTGGGACAACCCTGGACGATGGTAAAAACTACCCTGGATGGGTCTTTAGTCTGGGACAACCCTGGACGACGGTAAAAACTACCCTGGATGTGTCTTTAGTCTGGGACAACCCTGGACGATGGTAAAAACTACCCTGGATGTGTCTTACATTTACATTTTACATTTAGTCATTTAGCTGACGCTTTTATCCAAAGCGACTTACAAGTTATGTGCGACAAGACAGCAAGTCTGGGACAACCCTGGACGATGGTAAAAACTACCCCGGATGTCTCTTTAGTCTGGGACAACCCTGGAGGATGGTAAAAACTATCCTGGATGTCTTTAGTCTGGGACAACCCTGGACGATGGTAAAAACTACCCTGGAATCGATGCGTCTTTAGTCTGGGACAACCCTGGACAATGGACAAAACTAGTGGATGTGTCTTTAGTCTGGGACAACCCTGGACGATGGTAAAAGCCAGAAACAGAAATTCATACCGGTGGTCTAGGAGTGCCTGGTCGCTGTCCATGGTTGTTCTCCAGCTGCTTACTGGGCCGTGGAGCCTCTACGTTCATCACAGCTGGTGCTGCTCTGCTGGGCCGTGGAGCCTCTACGTTCATCACAGCTGGTGCTGCTCTGCTGGGCCGTGGACCCTCTACGTTCATCACAGCTGGTGCTGCTCTGCTGGGCCGTGGACCCTCTACGTTCATCACAGCTGGTGCTGCTCTGCTGGGCCGTGGACCCTCTACGTTCATCACATGTGCTGCTCTGCTGGGCCGTGGAGCCTCTACGTTCATCACAGCTGGTGCTGCTCTGCTGGGCCGTGGACCCTCTATGTTCATCACAGCTGGTGCTGCTCTGCTGGGCCGTGGACCCTCTATGTTCATCACAGCTGGTGCTGCTCTGCTGGGCCGTGGACCCTCTATGTTCATCACAGCTGGTGCTGCTCTGCTGGGCCGTGGACCCTCTACGTTCATCACAGCTGGTGCTGCTCTGCTGGGCCGTGGACCCTCTACGTTCATCACAGCTGGTGCTGCTCTGCTGGGCCGTGGACCCTCTACGTTCATCACAGCTGGTGCTGCTCTGCTGGGCCGTGGGTTCTCTACGTTCATCACAGCTGGTGCTGCTCTGCTGGGTAAATAGCTCTGCTTATCCAGGCTCCCAGTCACAACGCAGCTCACATCCTTGTGCAGATAACTCTCAACTCTCTGGAGAAGACATACAATATTAAGTTATTCCAAAGTTCAGTGCTGAAGCATAAAAAAAGTTTGTTGTTGTTGTTGTAAATCCTCTACTTCTGACCTTGAGAACAGGTGTGAACTTCACCAATACAAGACAAACATCTTTTTCTATTATTTATTTTAAATAATTTTTTATAAAAAGCCATTGGATCCACATGCCCTTCTCTTCATCCATAAACCAGGATTTGTATCCAATTCTTATTTTAAAATGCTGTACATTTCCAGTCATCAGACCTGACTCATCCACCATTATCAATCTCAGCTGTTAACCAGGGTCCACTGACCTGGCTCAATAACCTGTGTTTAACCAGGTTCCTCTGACCTGGCTCAATGACCCGTGTTTAACCAGGGTCCTCTGACCTGGCTCAATAACCTGTGTTTAACCACCAGGGTCCTCTGACCTGGCTCAATGACCTGTGTTTAACCAGGGTCCCCTGACCTGGCTCAATGACCTGTGTTTAACCAGGGTCCTCTGACCTGGCTCAATAACCTGTGTTTAACCAGGGTCCTCTGACCTGGCTCAATGACCTGTGTTTAACCAGGGTCCTCTGACCTGGCTCAATGACCTGTGTTTAACCAGGGTCCTCTGACCTGGCTCAATGACCTGTGTTTAACCACCAGGGTCCTCTGACCTGGCTCAATAACCTGTGTTTAACCAGGGTCCTCTGACCTGGCTCAATAACCTGTGTTTAACCAGGGTCCTCTGACCTGGCTCAATGACCTGTGTTTAACCAGGGTCCTCTGACCTGGCTCAATAACCTGTGTTTAACCACCAGGGTCCTCTGACCTGGCTCAATAACCTGTGTTTAACCAGGGTCCTCTGACCTGGCTCAATAACCTGTGTTTAACCAGGGTCCTCTGACCTGGCTCAATAACCTGTGCTTAACCACCAGGGTCCTCTGACCTGGCTCAATAACCTGTGTTTAACCACCAGGGTCCTCTGACCTGGCTCAATAACCTGTGTTTAACCAGGGTCCTCTGACCTGGCTCAATAACCTGTGTTTAACCAGGGTCCTCTGACCTGGCTCAATGACCTGTGTTTAACCAGGGTCCTCTGACCTGGCTCAATGACCTGTGTTTAACCAGGGTCCTCTGACCTGGCTCAATGACCTGTGTTTAACCAGGGTCCTCTGACCTGGCTCAATGACCTGTGTTTAACCACCAGGGTCCTCTGACCTGGCTCAATAACCTGTGTTTAACCAGGGTCCTCTGACCTGGCTCAATAACCTGTGTTTAACCACCAGGGTCCTCTGACCTGGCTCAATAACCTGTGTTTAACCACCAGGGTCCCCTGACCTGGCTCAATAACCTGTGTTTAACCAGGGTTAGGGTCTCTGACAAGAACAAGTTGACTAAAGACTCACTTCTTCAACCATTATCGGAATTGATAATAAAAAAATAAAATAAAATAAAAATAACCCTGACTAACCATACTGTTATGCACTTGTCCTAATAAACTAACCTACACTGTAACATGCAACACTTTGATAAACATTGTTACTTAGCTGATAGAGTTGTACCCTTCTTGCTGTCTTGTCGTACAGAACTTGTAAGTCGCTTTGGATAAAAGCGTCAGCTAAATGACTAAATGTAAATGTAAGTTACAGGTTGAAAAAACCCTCAGCTCGGAACTAGGCAAAATCTGCATATGGCTCGCCGATAACAAACTATCATTACACATGGGCAAAACAGAGTCCATTCTCTTCGGTTCAAATAACAAACTCAGCTAGACCGATGGCTTCTCAGTTACAGTGGGTGTCAATATTGTCACAAGGAAAGATGAAATTACCTACCTGGGTTCCATCCTAGAGGCTAATCTTTCTTGTGACAAAATGGCATCCAATGTAATAAAAAAAAGTCAACAAACGAACTCGATTCTTGTACCGGATCTCCTCTCTGGTAAACAAGAATACCCTGAAGACTCTGGCAGGAGCACTCATTCAAGGGTACTACGACTATGATTGCACCTCATGGTACCAAAGCACCTCAAAGGCACTAAAAACAAAATTACAAACATCTCAAAACAAACTGGTCAGACTACTGCTTGACCTGACTCCTAGAACCCACCTCACCCCTGCCCACTTTGACAACCTAGGATGGCTTAGAGTAGACGACAGAGTACAGCAACTTGCAATGGGCCTGGTCTACAAGATACACTACACAACCATGGTACCCATGTGCGTGAATATTAAAGGCAACCAACTTGTGTTCAGCTTTTCTCCGATTGGCCACGACCCCACGCCGCTAGCCCGACCCCTTTTGCCGCGATCGCGGCAGGAACCTTCAAGTTCCCTGGTGCAAAATAAATCTGGTAGTTGGTTTGACGTTAATTAATAATAAACACTGTTAGGACTCTTAATAATAAACACTGTTAGGACTATCTGACTCTTAATAATAAACACTGTTAGGACTATCTGACTCTTACTAATAAACACTGTTAGGACTATAAACACTGTTAGGACTATCTGACTCTTAATAATAAACACTGTTAGGACTATCTCGATTCACGCGTCACTACTGTAACTAGAAACTCTGGGTGTCACTGTACATCAGTGTGGAACTGTACGCTGTAACGTTATTATTTCGCGTTTTTAACGTCATAAACCAACTACCAGATTCACTCGTCACTGTACATCCGTGGAGGCTGCTGAAGCGCCAGCGGGCGATGCAGTGGTTTGTCCCCGGCTTCCGTGCGCCACCGCCGGCTTGAAGCTCCAGCAGCAGCAGCGGCCGTGCTCCGTTGTAGAAGCCCTTCAATGACAGAGCTCTCATATTTTGCGAATGCATAAACTATATCTTAAATTATGGCTATGTGTCTAATGTGGCTGTCGCTTATCAATGACTTCGCGACAGCCATATAATTAGACACATAGCCATAATTTAAGATATAGTTTATGCATTCGCAAATATGAGAGCTCCGTCATTGAAGTGGGTGGTGGCAGCGTTACTAACAGCGTTCAGTTCACCCTGATGTAAAGTAGCGATTTTTATTGTTTTGTCATGACAAACCAATTACATAATCCCAACATATGTGTAAAGAAACAACATATTCCAGTTAACGGTATATTTTTTTAATGATTCATTACGGTATAAATTAGGTTAACTGGAGCTGCGTATTGCTGGCTCTCATATTTGCGAATACAATAGCGATCACCCTGATGTAAACAATTCTACAACGGAAGACGGCCGCTGCCGGCGCAACTCTCTGCCGCGTGGCAGCGCGGTCACGTGGCCAATCAGAGAAACGCTGAACACAAGTTGGTTGCCTTTAATATTCACGCTACCCGCGTACATGTCAAAATACTACCCAAAGGTCAGTGAATACCACGATCACAACACCAGAGGGAGCTCCACAAATCATGTTAAACCCAGATTCGGCTCAAACAAGGGACTAAACACGTTTCGCAATTATGCCACATCAATGTGGAACGCCCTACCCAAAGCTGTAAAGAAATGTGAATCACTACCCACTTTCAAAAACACTCAAAGAACACCTATGGGAGACTGCAATTCGAAACTGGCCCCTGCAAATGTCCTAACCCAACCCCCTCAAATGCACAGTAAATGACCAAGTATGGCTTTGTCAATATTCCAATGTACAGTGTCCCCCACCCACGCCCCCCCCCCCCACCCAACCACCTCAAATGTACAGTTTCCCCCCTCCCCCCCACCCAACCCCCACCCCACCTCCTCCAATGTACAGTTTCTACATCAAAATGTATATACTCTCTTTTCTGTACTCTTTTTGTATCACAAACAGTACTGTATTTGCAAATCTGGTATGTCATAAATGTATAGATGTAGCAGTACTGTCTATCTGTATGTCGTGTGTGTCATATATGTTATGATGAATTGAAAATGGGGGACCCTGATGTAAACAAGACGAAAGTCTTTCTCTGGTCTGCATCCCCTTAACAATTGTATGTATTGAGCTGTACTGTACCCATTCTGCAATCTGTTAATAAAGTTTTCAATCAATCAAGGGACTCTTACCCCTCCGAGCTGGCAGATGGCCTCCAGCAGCAGGCTGGCTGAGCGGCTCTTCAGGCTGTCCAGGTAGAAAGACTTGCCCTCCAACTTCCTGTTCCCTGAAGAGATAGTATCCTGGAGGCCTGCCAGCCCAGGAACCTGCCGCTGCATTGTCTCCAGTCCCAGTCAAGGCCAACGTCGCTTTAAAAAGGTACAATTTGTAATGTCATCAAAGAGCACCCCGCTAGGTGAAAAAGCCCCGCTTGGTATTGCACTTTGTTTTATTAGATTTGTCCTAGTAGGAAGTCAGAATTTTCTACCTCCAAGTTATAATCAGATACTTCCGTTAAAAAGGGGAACAAACTAACATTTCCAGAATTCACGTTATTCATGTGATTAATGTGTCATTAAGCTGCTCCAGACATGATGATGTCATTAAGCTGCTCCACAGACATGATGATGTCACAAATTAGATTAAAATGTATTGCCATCATACAGCACAAGTACAGTACAACGAAAAGAAGTTTGGCATCCAACCAGAATGCAAATGTAACAGTAAAGTTCAGTAGTAGTAATATACAATGTACAGATGATTAAACTGGGTATAAGATATATAAATTAGTACGTACTGAGTAATAGATGTATGTACAGAGTTGTAGTATTAAGATGTACAGTGATACAGGTATAAAGCCACTATAAGTAAGTAAGTCGTACTGGCCAGCGTAACTAGTAAGAGTAGGTAAGGGATATATACATATAGATCTAGTATCAGTACAGATATGTAAAACGGATTATATGCAGGTATGTACAGACAGATATGGATAGCAAGCACTATTGCACATGCCATCATACAGAGTTAACATTATATGCATAGAGTGACTATAGTTTGAGGACGGAGAGCACCCAGGAGGAATGTTCTGAGTATACAGGCAAAGATTCTGTTTCAGAACTGAGAACACGAATATAGAATAAAACTCATTTGGGTATAAAAAAACCCTCAAACTAACATTCTGTGGGTCAAATAAATCAAGTCTCTCATTCATTGTCTATGGAGCAGCTGCAGACTTTAGTCTTACTCTGGTGTCTGGCTTTGAGAGAAGAGTAGCTCATGTTCACACATATTGACTGAACCTTCGTAGCTTATGATAAATAACATGTATCTTTATTTTTAAACGTGGTTGGTGTCCCAGGCCTGCTTTAACTGTGGACGAGTGGACGAGTGCTTCGCGGCCCGAGTTTGAGACTCAAACACAACACGCACGTTGCTGGTATTAAACTACACGGCTGTAATATGTTAACATTACAACACCATGCAGCTTGTGTTTACAAATAGTTTAAGGGCGCGTTAGTATAACTTGTATTCGGCTATTGATACTCTCCAGACATAATCAATCAACCAGACCAACTGGAGCTGTTTATGTCCCTACAAGCTTTAGCATAACGTTAGCCAACAACATGCTACACGGGTTAGCTACGTTTAGTTAACTAACGGTAACTTTAGCTCGAGGACATTAGACAATACTAACCAATGACAGCGTCTGATGACTTACTTGCAGATATAAGAGGGTGGAACAGAGCAGGTAAACAGATACGAGTCGTGTGGTAAAGAGCAGCAGGAGGAGAAGCTAACGGGACAATATTGACACCCGCCGCTTTATGAAACCATTGCTTGTTTTCAAAATCCCCCCGGTTGTCATCCGGGACCTTTTTGGTATGGAAGCCGAAAGGGACCTTAAGGCTAACTCGCTTCCGAATATTGTTCGCGTGGGCGTGATTCTTTCCGTAGCCTATGTTTGCGAAGAAGCTCTCTGATTGGTTTAGCGCCGAAGGGTCTTTTCCGCCTTGATTATATTCTGCGTGATTTCTTTCCGTAGCATATGTTTGCGAAGACGCTCTCTGATTGGCTAGCCGCGTACAGCGAAGACCCTCTCTGATTGGCTTAGCGCCGAAGGGTCTCTTCCGCCTTGTACGTAACAGAGACGTTATTTTTTTCCGTAGCCGCATTTCTGGCAAGACGCTCTCTGATTGGCCGACGCATGTTTCTACACTGGTTAAGCGTAGGCACTCTTTCGAAGTTGGTTAAGGTTTGATTGATTGATTGATTGATTGAAAAGTTTATTAACAGATTGCAGAATGGGTACAGTACAGTACAGCTCAATACATACAATTGTTAAGAGGATGCAGACCTGAGAAAGACTTTCGTCTTGTTTCCATCAGGGTCCCCCATTTTCAATTCATCATATGACACACATGACATACAGATAGACAGTACTGCTACATCTATACATTTATGACATACCAGATTTTCAAATACAGTACTGTTTGTGATACTAAAAAAATCCAGAAGAAGAGTGTATATACATTTGACATAGAAACTGTGCATTGGGGGAGGTTGGGTAGGTGGGGTGGGGCTGTACATTGGAGGTGGGGGGGGGGGGGGGGGGGGGGTTGGGTAGGGGACACACACACACTGTACATTGGAATACTGACATACATTTGACATAGAGACTGTACATTGGAGGAGGTTGGGTAGGTGGGGTGGGGTAACGGGTTGGGCTGTACATTGGAATACTGACAAAGCCATGCTTGGTCTTTATTGTACAACTGGGTTAGGACATTTGTAGGGGCCAGTTTTGAATTGCAGTCTCCCGTAGGTGTTCTTTGAGAGTGTTTTTGAAGGTGGGTAGTGATTCACATTCCTTTACAGCTTTGGGTAGGGCGTTCCACATTGTTGTGGCATAATTGCGAAACGTGTTTAGTCCCTTGTTTGAGCCGAATCTGGGTTTTACATGATTTGTGGAGCTCCCTCTGGTGTTGTGATCGTGGTATTCACTGACCTTTGGGAAGTATTTTGACATGTACATGGGTACCTTGGTCGTGTAGTGTATCTTGTAGACCAGGCCCATTGCAAGTTGCTGTACTCTGTCGTCTACTCTAAGCCATCCTAGGTTGGCAAAGTGTGCAGGGGTGAGGTGGGTTCTAGGAGTCAGGTCAAGCAGTAGTCTGACTAGTTTGTTTTGAGATGTTTGTAATTTGGTTTTTAGTGCCTTTGAGGTGCTTTGGTACCATGAGGTGCAAGCATAGTCGTAGTACCCTTGAATGAGTGCTCCTGCCAGAGTCTTCAGGGTATTCTTGTTTACCAGGGAGGAGATCCGGTACAGGAATCGAGTTTGTTGATTGACTTTTTTTATTACATTGGATGCCATTTTGTCACAGGAAAGATTAGCCTCTAGGATGGAACCCAGGTAGGTAATTTCATCTTTCCTTGTGACAATATTGTCACCCATTGTAACTGAGAAGCCGTCTGTTTTGCTGAGTTTGTTATTTGAACCGAAGAGAATGGACTCTGTTTTGCCCATGTGTAATGATAGTTTGTTGTCGGCGAGCCATATGCAGATTTTGCCTAGTTCCGAGCTGAGGGTTTTTTCAACCTGTAACTTGTTCTTGTCAGAGACCAGCAGGGCTGAGTCGTCCGCAAACAGGAACAAGTTGCAGTCACAAGCTGACGACATGTCATTTGCATAAATTAGGAACAGTAGTGGTCCTAGTATGCTTCCTTGTGGAACACCACAGTTCACTGTGAGGGGGGGGGATAGGGTGTGAATGAATGAATGAATGAAAACTTTATTTAACAGATTGCAGAATGGGTACAATACAGTACGGCTCAATACATACAATTGTTAAGGGGATGCAGACCTGAGAAAGACGTTTGTCTTGTTTCCATCAGGGTCCCCCATTTTCAATTCATATAGACATATATGACATACATGACATACAGATAGTCAGTACTGCTACATCTATACATTTATGACATACCAGATTTGCAAATACAGTACTGTTTGTGATACAGAAGGAGTCAAGAAAAGGGAGTATATACATTTGACGTAGAAACTGTACATTGGAGGAGGTTGGGTACATTGGGATATTGACAACCATACTGGGTAATTTACATTGGAGGTGGTTGGGGGGGGGGGGGGGGGGGCGGGGGGGGGGGGGGCACACTGTATAAACAAGTAACACTGTACATTGAGGGGGGGGGGGGGGAGACACTGTACAAACAAACACAATTGTACATTGAACTATTGACAAAACCATACTAGGTAAATGACTGTACATTGGAGGGGGTTGGAATGATTGGGTTAGGATATTTACAGGGGCCAGTGTTGAATTGCAGTCTCCCGTAGGTGTCCCTTGAGAGAGGTTTTGAAAGTGGGTAGTGATCCACATTCCTTTACAGCTTTGGGTACCGTTTACCTCCACCATCTGTTCTCTCCCCTCCAGGTAGGATTGTATCCAGCTCACTGATAAACTATCAAAACCAATTGCTTTTAGCTTGTCAATCAGAATGGTGTGATTGACAGTGTCGAAGGCCTTTTGTAGGTCTAGCATGACCATGCCGCAGTATTTGCCCGCGTCCACCTCTTGCTTGATGTGGTCGTTCAAATAGAGAAGGCATGTGTCAGTGGAGTGGGATGTTCTGAAGCCAGATTGGAATTCGTAGATTAGATTTTTATCCGTAAGGTACTTTTCGACCTGTTCGTATACTATTTTTTCCATGACTTTCGAGATGGATGTAAGGATAGAAACAGGGCGGTAGTTGCCTGGGTCTAATTTGCTGCCCTTTTTGTGCAGGGGTGTTACTCTCGCTATTTTGAAGTCCTTGGGGACGTGTCCCTGTTTTATGGAGAGGTTTATTATGTGTGTGATGACTGGGGTGATGGCGGCTGCTGAGTCTCTGAGGAATTTGGAGGGGATGTTGTCATGGCCAGTGGCCTTGTTCGGTTGGAGGGCGCTCAGTTTATTGAGTACCTCATCTGTAGTTACCATTTCCAGTTTGAAATCGTCTTTGTGGACGCCTAGGTTCTTGTAGTATGCTACTATGTGTTCTACCCCATACTGCCCTGAGTGGGAGGGTAGTTTGTGCAGTGTTGTGGCTATGTTTGTGAAGAAAGTGTTTAAGTAATTGGCTACATCCAGTTTGTCTGTGATGAGCGTGTTGTCCGTCTTTATGTTTATGTTTGAGAACCTGGTTTTAAGTTTTTTACTGCAGCCTAGTTGATTATTGAGTAATTTCCAAAGTTCACATGGTTTATTTTTGTTTTCCTCAGTTTTGTCATTGATGAATTTTTTTTTTGCAGTTTTTATCATGGAGTTTACGTAATTTCTTAGTCTGTTTCTTTCTAGTTTGAGTTCAGTCACGTGGGCTTGGAGTTCACTGCTCGTGCTTATGGTAAGCTTTGACTGACTTTTATGAAATTCAGAGAATCTTTTGTCTCTGGCTTTCATAGCGGTCAGTATTTCAGTGTGCATCCACGGCTCAGCACGATTTTTTACCCTGGTGGTTCTTAGGGGGGCGTCTGTTAGAGTTTGTCTTAGAGCGTGACGGCAAGTTATATATCGTATGGCTATCGCGTCCCGCTCTAGCCTAATGAGATACCCCTTATCTCCTAGTACCTACTGTACACCAACACGAACAACTTAATGCACCCATACCTGATCGGGCCCCGCCCCTATGGAGGCGTAGCCTATAAGACCATGGTCATGGTCACCAAACACTCTTCCTCTATTTTCGTTCCATCGTATCGGCTGCGTGCACCGCATGTAACTAGTAGTATGAAAAAGATTGCAGGAATTGTGTAATGTTGAAAGCTTACCGGAGGTTGCTGGCCCCTGGCATCTTCGAAGCATGTTTTCAGCGACACAACAGGCCTATGTTTATGTTTCCTCGTCTGATGGCAGCAGACCAAGGTTCAGCTGTGCAAGATTGGCTGTCGGGCCAGCTTGTACCCAGGTTAGGGCTGTCCCCGACTAAGGATTTGGATGGTCGACTAGGATTGGCCAAAATGTGCCGTTAGTCGACTATTGGTCGACTTAAAAAAAAAAAAAGTATAATTTTTTTTAATTTTTTAAATTTTTTTATCATTCCATTTGGGCTGTGGGGGTGCTTAATGTCTGAAGGAGTCGACTGAATGCTTCTTGTCCTCTGCAAAAGCATGCAATTGGTCCACTGATGGATACATCTTGATATTTGTCTAGTATAGTGTGTTCATTAAATGGGTGAAATCCTCTTTCAGTGCCTCTGTGCCTGTTTTCGTAGGCAGTTAGCCTCTGGTATGCGTGCCATTAGTGTTAGCCACGCTTCTATGCCTCTTTTCTTTTGAAAAAAATGATTTATTTTTTTTATTATTATATTCGACTAAGAGGTTGGCCAGTCGACTACGGCCCCTTTCGACCAATTAGTCGACTAATCGATTAATAGGGGTCAGCCCTAACCCAGGTAGGCCCTGTGTCTTCAGGCATGGGTATTAGTGTTAGTAATGCTAGTTTGTTTTGTTACACAACCATGTTGTGTGTTAGCGCCGGGGGCAGGATGGTTTGGTGAACGTTTCACTGCAGTGAACGTTTCACTGCAGTGAACGGTTTCCAAACGGTCTTGGGCGTGCTGTTAAACATCTAATGCTATGCTACATGCTAACGCAAATGCTACATGCTAACACTACTGCTACATGCTAACTGCTACGCTGTTCTAATGTCTCCGCCGTGAGATGTTGTCACTTCTCCCTCCTCTTGCCCGGTTCATCAATGAAGGTCAGTCGGTAGCTGTTGTGGGGGTTTTGCTGAGTCCTATTTACCTTTTTTACGGTTGACAACAGGGTAGGCCGTGGCTAGGTAGCCTAGCCAGGTACGTTACCTTTGTGTTCCGGCGGGGTCTGTGGAACGGTGTCCCCATCTGGGGCCGATGCGTGAGCTCGGCGGTGTAGCAGTAGAGCTATACTACTGCAGGATGGGACTTAACGGCGGGTTATGGCTCAGCTGGCTAGTTCCTATCCACATTGGCGTCGGGTAGTGGGGCTATGGGTCCAGCCGACATGGTAAACATGTTGCGTGTCTGTGCGCAGGCGGTTGTTGATCTGGGTCCCACATCGCCTCACGCTAGGCTGTAGTAGTGTAGGGGGCTACTGTTTCGTTCTGTCACTCTGCTATGAGAAGGTCTGTCTTTGCTACAGCTTTCTCTCCTCTCAACCATTTATGCTGACGGTCAATCGGTGTCTACTGGGGGAGTAGTGCGGGGGGGGGCTTTGTTTACCTTTTTTGGTAAATGGGCTAAGCTAGGGCTGGTGTGCTGTTGTGAATAATTTGAATGAAGGCGGGACTAGTTCGCTCTGGTCCGCCTCCCCTTAACATTGTGTATATGGGTTTGCTCATTCTACAGTATTTTGTGGGTTAGTTCTTTTATTCATTTAACCCTTTCATGGTGCACACCACAGTGGAGGTTGCTGTTTGCAACCACCACTGGTGCTCCGTGTTAACATCAGTCCTTTGTTTTTGACATATTGAAACAGTGCCCCGCCCGGCCGACGCCATGGGTGGGTCGGCCTGGCGAGTGGCTGGTGGGCTGCTAAAGCCTGTACCGCCACGGTATGGAATTGGCAGCGATTAGAACTGTGTTCGAATTGCTGTTTTTTTCTATTAAAAAAATGGTGTCTGGTGGCGGGGCCTTGAGGGCCAGCCGATGTCGACACATCGCGCAAGGTTGTTGACGTTATTAGCTTTGACCCAGCCGCAAGCTATAACCGCTCAGGGTTCCCCTCTCCGCAGGGGATTTTGGTCTTCTGCTGGAGCGCGGGCGGTATTGTCCTAGGCCCCACACCGCCTCACACCGCGCAGCCAGAAGAAGAGAGAGCACGGCCTCGTCAGCGGCGATGACGAGGCCCTCGATAGGCGGCCATGTTTTCCCCCACCGGAGGTATACTGGGCGTTGATTCGACAGGTGTCCACAAGGCCGACAGCCTTGGCGGCCGAGGGATCGGCCATGTTGGATGGGTTCGGCTTGAACAAACAAGCCGTCACCGTCCTGCCGCGAGCAGCCCGCTCTCCGATCACTCCCTTCCCCAACACCAGCGGAAAAAGTGGGCTCTGATTGTTTCCTTTGGCTGCGGGCCGCGTGCCTTCGTTGAAGCGCGGGCGGCCCCACTTTTCGCTTCTCATGGGGACAGGGGCTGACACCCAGTTGATGGCTGAGCCTGGGTCTGTCCGTGAGAATGTTGTGCTGTCAAGCGGCTCCCACACCATAAGCTGTGTTGGTTGAGCCTGGTGTTACGTCTGTCAACTTAAGTGTTGTCAGCAGGGGGGCTCGAAACCTTTTGAGGCACACAGTGCAGGCTTCCCCGGCCTCGCCTTCGCCAGGCCAGGTGTCATGTTGGTGCCTCCCACTCCTGAAAAATTGGCAGTGGTCTCGCAGGCACGCGTGATTTGGGGTGGTAGTAATATCACTGCAGGGCTACGGTGTGTAGGAACCCATGGGGTCCTTACACCTTGCATGTCCGGCTGCAGAACAACTCCTCAGCATGTTCTGGAGGGGTGTTCAGTGGGGGGGCTTTTTTCACCTAGGAAGCCCCCCGTATCAAACCGGCCCTTTCTGTCGGGGTCCCCCCTTGGGTGCGATTGCCTCGTGGGTGGTGTCAGGGTCAGATGTCCCGACACGGAACGCTCTGCTCGCACGGTTCCAGGGTTGGCTACGCACAGCGGGGGGACCGGGCCAACTATCTACAGTTCCTGGCGGACCTGTGCCACATGGCGGCGGGTGCGTTGGGAGTGTCATCACATATGACTACGGCAGTACCATATGTCGAGGTGGATGGAGAGAACGCTGAGGCGGGGACTTGTGTTTACACAACCCCACCCGTTTTCAGGTTTGGTACAGACCCTATTGTCAGGGTCTCCAGCAGTGACAGCTCTGGTCAACGAGATCCAATCTCTGTGGACGAAGCAAGCCATCGTTGTGGCGTTCTCCTCCCGGTGTTCTCTGCCTGAGAAATCGGGAGGGGGGGGGTGTCAGACCCAGGCTGGACCTGTCCCATGGGAAGGTTCAGCATTTTTTGGATCGTCTCCTACCTGTTGAACACTGTCAGGTGGGGGTCTGGTTCTCCTCCATAGACCTGTAGGATGCGTATGCGCATCTCAGATCTTCCATCCTAGGGCTTACCTACGCTTCCTTTGCAGGGTTAGTGTATGAGTACCAGAGGCTGCCGTTCGGTTTTCTCTGGCTCCCCGCATCTTCACCAAGTGCGTGGAGGCCGCACTGGGGCCTCTGCGTCGTCATGGCTTACAGAGTGTTCTGCCCTGACGATGTTCTGGTCCTTCGCGGTCAAGGTGGATCGTCAGGTCTCGTACCAGGCAGGTCTCTACCAGCCTGGGGTTGCTGTAGACTGGATGTAGAGTACTCCTCTTCCCAGTCAACGGTTGGAGGGCTATGGGCATCCCTCTCAGAGCGTGTTGTCAACACGCTCGGGAGGTTCCGTCCTAGGACGGTTATGGCGCTGTCTCACGTCGCGTTTTCACCGATGCCTCCCTCGCTGGTGACGCGTCGGGCCAACGCAGTAGGGGGCAGCTGGCAAACCATGCTGCCCGGTCTGCGCTACGTTCAATGTGTTGGTGTTGAAAGCGGTCCTTCTGGTCCACAAATGGTGTTGATCAGGACGGACGATACGACGTTAGTGTCGTGTATCGACAGACAGGGAGGGGTACGCTCCCCCGTCTGCACCAGGCGGCGGGCGGCTGGCTATGGGCGTCCTCCATCTGCGCGGCCTGAGGGCTCCCCACATCCCCGGCAGGGAGAATGTGGGTACAGGTGTACTGTTGCGGGGTGGTCCTCATCCTGACGGGTGGGGATTACGTCCGAACATAGCCAGGCAGGTCTGGGACCGATGCCGTGCCGCCTGGGATTCTTCCCCATCTGTTAGGTCAGTTGTTGGGACGGGTACGTTGAGGGGCGCAGGTTCTTGATCCTGATGGTGTTACCATCCGGAATGCGCATGCTCCCTCCACTGTCGCGCTTACGCGGGCAGATGACGTATGTTCCAAGTGTGGTGTAAGGCGGGGGGCCGGGACTCAGTCTCCTGCCCCCTGGATGCTGTCCTTAGTTACCTCCAGTCTCTCCTTGATAGACTGTCGGCTTCGACGGTGAGGGTATATGCAGCAGCTATATCCTCCTATCATGAGGGGTTTGAGGGGATGTCTTGTTCAGCCACCCTCTTGTGATGCGTTTCCTGCTTGGCGCTCGATGCGTTAAGCCGGTGCAACGCTCCTGGGCTCCGACTTGGGATCTTCAACTGGTCCTCGGTCGGTTGTCCTTGGCCCTGTTTGAGCCGCTCGAGCAGGCACCGTTGGAACAGCTGTCGTTCAAGACCGCGTTCTTGCTGGCCGTCACCTCCGCTGACGCGTGGGTGTGCTTTGTGCTCTCTCGGTACGACCAGAGTGCCTGTCTTTCGTTCCGATTGCGGTGCCACTCTGCGGCCTAATCCTGCCTTCGTTAGATGCAGGCCTTCACCTGTCATGTCCGGTCCGTGCTTTGGGAATTGCCTCAGCCGTACTCAGGACCTCGGGGTCACCGTTCGGCTTTTTGTCTGTCACGGTGGTTCTCATGCCGGTAAGGCACTATCGAACAACGCCTGTCCCATTGGTTGTGCGAGGGCATTGCCCTCTGCTACACGTTGGCTGGGCAGGATCCCCCTGGTGGCGTCAGGGCGCACTCCACTCGTGGGGTGGCTGCCTCTGCCACTCTCCTGGGTGGGGCCTCGGTGGAGGACATCTGTGCTCCAGCTTCATGGTCCTCCCCGGGCCCCTTTGTAAGGTTTTACCTCATGGACATGACCAGGGGACATGACCAGTCCGCTCTAACCCATATCTCATTAGGCTAGAGCGGGACGCGATAGCCATACGATATATAACGATAGGTTATGTATATAACCTAGTTATATTAGTATTGGCTGAGCGTCCCGCTCTACGCGGCCCTGAGTTCCCTTTTGAGGGATCTTTTACTGGAACGAGATTTGGCGAGGAAGAGTGTTTGGTGACCATGACCATGGTCTTATAGGCTACGCCTCCATAGGGGCGGGGCCCGATCAGTCATCTCCCGCCTCGACTACTGCAACGCACTGCTCGCTGGCCTCCCGGCCAATGCCACTAAGCCTCTTCAACTCATTCAGAACGCAGCGGCCCGCCTGATCTCAAACCTACCGAAGTCGGCCCATGTCACCCCACTTCTTAGGGACCTGCACTGGCTCCCCATTGCTGCACGAATCCGCTTCAAGGCCCTCGACCTAGCATACCGTGCAGCAAAGGGAACTGCTCCCGCCTACCTCCGGTCAATGGTCTCTAACTACACACCCTCAAGACCCCTGCGCTCTGCATCTTCTGGCCGCCTCAGACCTACTCCTATCCAAGCTCCGGGAGGGTCATCAAAGAGAAGTCGCCTATTCTCAATCCTTGCCCCACAATGGTGGAATGAACTACCCACCCCAGTTAGGACAGCCAAAACACGTCCAATCTTTCGCCGTCGACTAAAGACGCACTTCTTCAACCATTATCTGAATTAAAAAAAGAAAAGAAAAAAAATGTATCTAACCCTAACTAACCATACTGTCATGCACTTGTCCTAATAAACTAACCTACACTGTAGTCTATGGAGATGTTCACCTTCTTTGCAGGGCTATAACTTTTTTAATTGTATTGCTAAATTGACATTACTATGGCCCATTCAACATCGATTATCTATCGTTCAGGATGTAGGAACGTTTGACTTTTTCATTCACACATTCATACAAAAATACCGTCTAGAATATAAATGTTTTTATCGTTTTCTGCAGTAATTCCTAGAGCGTGAGATATAGGCATAAATGCATATATAGATTATCAAATGCCGTTTGATACCGATCCACGCTATATTAAAAATGTCAACTGTACATGGTCCTAAACTTTATGACTGATCATGCGCGGGTGAACGGGGGGGGGGGGGGGGGGGTCGTTTATAATTCCGTGATCGTCGTTAAATGATTTATGTAGTATGGGTGATATATAGTTCAGAGCAGTTTGCATGGATAATAATAAACAAAAACGCTGAAAGTCACGGCAGTCTCCTCTTACCGTTGGGCGATGACACTGGAGCAAAAAGATCCCAGTTGTTTGATGGGGATCGAGGCGATCCATTTCCGGTTTGTATAATAATAATAACAGCCCAAATCATGTCGATTATTGAGTTATGGCAGCGATCACTACACATGGACGTGTGTCTTGAGTCCCGCAACGATAAGCGAGTGGCCGGACGTATTTAGGAGACGCACCGATATCCAACCGGTATTTCCGGTTTGGCAACTCGCCGATCATCCACCAGGTGGCAGTATTGAAGCGTTGCAGAGTTGTGCCGAGTCCCACAGCATCAGACCAGCCTCCGTGAGGGAAATATGAATACCATGGCGAAAATATGAAATATGATCAAAATAACGTTGTACTTGAAACCCGTTGTACGACGTTTTTGGCACAGGAAGTGTTAAGGTTAGAGTTTGTCTTAGAGCATGGCGATAGAACGCCAGGTAGTTTGCAGGCTGTTTGACGCGGAAATGGGCAAAGACACAGCTCGTCACGCGATTGGGCAAAGGCGTCAGTGGCCAATCAGAGAGCGTCAGTCAGTGGCCAATCAGAGAGCGTCTGCCAGAAATGCGGCTACAGTGCTTAAACATGGAGGACAAGAGGAAACAGCAGCAAACAAGACTAGGCAATTCTAGTTAAAGGGGCACAAGTCAGAAACAATGATGATGATTTATTTTGCACATAATCTCACACTTTTGCACACATTAATTTAGTTTGACAGTTATTGAGAGTGCATTTGTTTCAATATGGCCACCAGTGATGTCATCTGGGACATTGGATCCTTATGTTCTCTTTCATTGCCAAAAGAAAGTCTAACATGTGTCTACACACTATGAATGTATTCCATGGCCTTTAACAGCCCCCAAACAGCACTGCCAACTTCAACAGACCATTTGATGTGAGCTCCAGGTATTGACAATGTGATGCTACATACCCTACCACATGGCCCCTAATGACACCACAACCCAATGTGTAGATAGATAGATACTACATACCCTAGTACCACATGACCCCTAATGACACCACAACCCAACGTGTAGATAGATAGATACTACATACCCTAGTACCACATGACCCCTAATGACACCACAACCCAACGTGTAGTAGATATAGATGCTACATATCCTACCACATGACCACAACCCACCATGTAAATAGATGCTACATACCCTACCTAGTACCTACCACATGACCCCTAATGACACCACAACCCAACGTGTAGTAGATATAGATGCTACATATCCTACCACATGACCCCTAATGACCACAACCCACCATGTAAATAGATAGATGCTACATACCCTACCTACCACATGACCCCTAATGACACCACAACCCAACGTGTAGATAGATAGATGCTACAGTACATATCCTACAACATGACCCCTAATGACACCACAACCCAACGTGTAGATAGATGCTACATACCCTACCACATGACACCACAACCCAACGTGTAGATAGATAAATGCTACGGGGCTACCGTGGACAGGGTGAGCAGCTTCAAGTACCTGGGGGTCCACATCTCAGAGGACCTGACATGGTCAACACACATAGACACAGTAGTAAAGAAGGCGAAACAGCGTCTCTACCACCTGAGACAGTTAAGGAAGTTCAGAGTATCGGGAAAGATACTCCAGTCCTTCTACTCAGGAGCTGTAGAGAGCATCCTGACCGGAAACATCACTGCCTGGTATGGAAACAGCACGGCACAGGACAAGAAGGCCCTACAGAGAGTGGTGCGCTCAGCCGAGCGTACCACGGGTATTGCACTACCCCCCCTGCAGGTTCTATACAACAAGAGGTGCAAATCCAGAGCCTGCAGGATAATGAAAGACCCTCACCACCCCAATAACAGCCTGTTTCAGCTGCTGAGGTCAGGCAGACGCCTGCGAACCCCAGCTACTAGGACAGAGCGGCTTAGGCTCAGCTTCTTCCCCCAGGCCATCAGAGCCATGAACAATGAACATTGAGTGCTCAGAACATTGAACTGTCCACACACAAGCACACATGAACACACACACGACACGCACACTGTGCACGCTCACACACGAGCAGCCACTTAACACTTTAACATGAGCGGGCACACACTCATGTCGCACACACGCACACTTATGGCCAAAAGAAAGGACACTTTAAATTAGAATAACAGGAACAGTGTATTGCACTACCAAAGCTAACTAGCATGTCCCATATGCTCTGTAAATAACTATGTACAGATACCGAGATGTCACTCCATGTTACCTGCTACCTGTTACTGCACAATGTTGTTTCCTTCTTTGATTATATTATATGTACCACTGTATTGCACATTGTTGCGGGCAAGACCACCCGCATTTCATTGTATACCTGTATGCCGTGACAATTAAAACTCTTGACTTGACTTGACTTGACTTGCTACATATCCTACCACATGAACCCTAATGGCTACCACAACCCAACGTGTAGATAGATAAGACAGTGAGAGCTGCATATCACCAGGTTATCAAGTGTAGATAGATAGACAGTGAGAGCAGCACATCACCAGGGGGGGAACATGTCTATTGAAGTGGATTCCCAGGCTGTTTCGGTTCTGCTCTGCTTCAGAACCTGTTGCCTTAGTACTCTGCGTTGTGATTAAATACCTTTAAAGCTGGGATCACTTCTCTTCAAACTGACTGAACAGGCCGAAAGGCAGCAGGAATTAGGAGGAAAATAGTTTAACAGTTGTTTAATAAGAGTTTAAGAATGTATACAAATTACAATAAGAAGATGCTATGGTTGTTGATCACAAACACTATGCCGTAAGATGATACAACCAGCCTAATATTACAGTATAAAGATAAAGTGTTGCTGGTCTTTGTTGTCCTGGCTGACAAAACAAAGCAGTCTGTTTTCAGTATAAAGCTGGTCTTTGTTGTCCTGGCTGACAAAACAAAGCAGTTGGTTTTCCCTCCAAAAAGTCCTTTTGTTCTCGTTCTGCCTTGGCCTCCTTGGGGTTGATGGTGGAGATGGTGAGAGAGGCCTTGTCCTTGTGGGTTTGGTTGTTTCAGAGTGTTCTTCTGTTGTTTCCTTCAGTCCTCTCCCCACATCACACACCCATTATTATAGCCCCGGCCGTGTCTCGGAGTTGATGACATCATCACATTAGTTCCTCCAATCACAGGACTGCTTAAGCTGGCATTTGAAATTAGGGGTTTGGCTTATAGGCCAAACCCTTTTCACATAAATGCAAACAGAGGCTGGCCTTAACCATCTACCTTTAACATTGCATTATTTTCATTTCCTTATATCTTTTACTTAAACACATTACTTGACTTGTTAGTACTTTGATGTACCTCAAGATATATTGATTACCTAAACACAGATATATTTCTTTATTACTAAGTCTGTTTGACTTTCAGAACATATATCTAACAAATCTAATCTTTCTGTTAGCTTAATAGAATACATTTTAATACCATATAGAACATTGCTTAACAGATTGCAGAATGTGTAACAATCAATTAATCATACTGAACATTAATTGAAAATAGCACAGACACATTAACTAATTGTAGACATTTTAGTATGACCAAACACTAATTATATTTTAACTTACTTATTCAAATTACTATTTTAACAATATACCAGGAAATAGTTAGTTTGGAGATCTCCTGGGTGTGTGTGTGTGTGTGTGTGTGTGTGTGTGTGTGTGTGTGAATGTGTGTGAGTGTGTGTGTGTGTGTCTCTGTGTGTGTCTCTGTGTGTGTGAGTGTGTGTGTGTGGATGTGTATTCGAAAATGTGTGTGTGTGATTATGTGTGTGTCTGTCTGTGTCCCCAGGCCGTATAACACTTCATGGGCGCTTTGATCACTGTGTGTGTGTGTGGATGTGTATGTGTGTGTGTGAGTATGTGAGTGTCTGTGTGTGTGTGTGTGTGGATGTGTATGTGAAAATGTGTGTGTGTGAGTGTCTGTGTGTGTGACAGGATACTCCAGCGAGATAACATGTCTACGTAACCTTTTGTCTTTGTTTGATCTTTACAGAGCCCATTGTCCCCGGCCATAGCAGATGGTCCTTGGGTTGCGGTCATAGATAGAATCTTTTGACCACTCAGTTCATGTGTAAATCGACCTGTGTGGCCTACAATGGCAATCACTTCTATGTAACCACACACACATTCATATTTCTTATTGTTTTGAGGCCTAAATATTTCCACACATTAGTTAATCATGAGTCTATGTTTGGGAATTTACTACAGTTCCCCACTCGGATAGTTTACCTATCCTTAATATGTCAAACATAGATATCAATCTCTACACACTACTATCTAGATAACACTTAAGACATTTTAAATCATATTAGGATAAGATATATATCTGATTTGTCACACTCAGATCCTAAAATTCAAATTAGCCATTTCAGTTTTTGTGATCATGTGCAGTCTTTAATACTTGTTCTCGTACCAAGATCAATAGAGCATTTGAGGAGGGGGGTCATGTTTTCTAGATTTGACCCTGCCTCCTCTTTATTGCTCAGAGCTGGTGCAATATCACGACTGCTGGGTGCAACTCAGAAAGCAAATTGCCTTTCTTATTACACCCCATCTTCTGTCAAGCACATCTTGACTCGTGGAGATCCTCTCTTAGGGGGTAGAGCCCCCTGCTGTAGTATCTTCTATTCTTCACAGCGATGGGGAGGTCGTTGCTGGCTGCTCGACCCCTTCGCTGGTTGACCCTCGGATCAGTGGAAGAGGTTTGTGTCTCCTCCCCTCCGCCTGGTCGTCGATAGGGGCGATAGCAGCTCCCCCCCTTCGCTTGTTGACCCCCTGGTCAATAGTTGAGGCCTTGCTTCTGTTGACAGCCGGAGTCGTTGCTGAGGCCTAGCTGCCTGTCTCCTCGTTGGTTGTCTGTCGTTTCCCTCTGAAGCCTCAAGACTCGGTCACTGCGTTGGCCAAGACTCTCCCGGCCCGAGATGTAGGCGTCTCCTGGTTCTCCGGGGAACCGCTGGGTAGACACTAGCCAGTGTCCTGGATCAACGGTACCGATGGAGTCCTCGGTCTTCCTTGTACCACTCTCTGATGACTGTGGATCCCCCAATCTCCCCTCCGTATCCTGTAGTGAATATATCGCTCCGGGGCACAGTGGGGATCACTTCTACCACAACAATTGATTGAGAATCCATAATTTTCCATCCCTCAGACTCTCTTTACTGGTCTGAGCTTTGACAACTTTCTTTTCCAAATCATTTATCTATATATTTCATGGCTTCTAGATCATTAAATTTCAAAATTCTGAAAAATTCACATGGCTCTCATTATATTATGCTGTCAAAACCGTATACTCTCCACCTCTCGATGTGAAATACACATGAAAACATCGTTACCGTCTTCCTCTGGTTTCGGACAGCTGCATCCCGGACCGGACAGCACTGACATCCATTCTCCCAGTAACCTGTGTGTATGGCAACAATCACAGTTCGCCTTAAACACACATCTTCCACATCCCAAGCCAATCATCAATTTCACATGTTCACACCCTACACAAGACTAATTTGGCCAATAGCGACCAAATCTATTGAGCTTCATTAATGTACAGAGAATCATGCTTCCCAACACTATCACCAACCACGACACACCCCCAGCCGCTAAAACTGGGTATTCAATGGGCGGAGAACAAAAATCCATAACTAGCTCATGTTCCTTCACTTTGTTCCCAGTCCATTTTACAGACATATACTACCCCGTCCTGATGTGTCGAGATCACTCCCAGCTTGCCAGGTATCCTAAGAAAAAACACACAGAAAGAAAGAAAACAGAAAACAAAACACAAAGAAAACGCTGCCAAATCAATAAATGAAAAAATAAACCAAACTTGTGAGCTTTCTAGCTCATTTTTAACTAAGAAATAAAAAGGGAAATCAAATGAATAAACGAAATGTACACTCCCGGCCTAAGTCAGGAATTGCTCATATCACACTAGAAAAGAGAAGTAAAAATAAAAGTAAACAAACACCTATCCTATTGCTCATAACTGTTAATATACTTCTATCAATACTATAAAATACTAGAAACAACGATGAGTCTTTTCAATTTCTTAATCATGCAGTCCACCTCTTGATCAATCTGAATGTTGACCGAGCATGGATAATTTACTGATCACTAGCTGCCGCAGTGTCACATCATCACACTGTCTAATATCGATTAACTGTTTAACATAATTTGACCTCTTGTTAGTCTGATTAGTTCATGCATTTGTCAGTCACCCATACATCCGTTTTTAGTAACTTTCATTCATAATCTAATCACCTAACACCTCCATTTACTTTTCATTCTAATCTAATTAGGAGCATATTTTATCATTCAATATATCCCACCTCTACCCTAGTCAGTTGCATATATTTTTATTCTGCCGGTGGCCTCTGCAGACATGACCTTTGAAAATGACCTTTCACTCCACAGCCCCAACAACACTGGCGGTCTCCCCCGGGTTGTGGGACCCGGTGGGTCAGTTGCCTGTGACCGGATGACCCTGGGGTCATCGGGCCCAGAACACGTCCTGGTGGTGTGCCATCATCGCCATGGTTCCCTGGAGCCTGTTCGGAGGAGAAAGCCACGTACCTATTCGGTCCAGTCACAGTTCCTTGAGAG